>NW_006399825.1:11071402-11119798 GCF_000299155.1 Elephantulus edwardii | reverse complement strand
ACACACACACACACACACACACATTAGTGTCCTAGAAAGAACACTGGTCTAAAAATGAGTGATTGGGGTGCTAACCAAATAAAGGATAGCTTTTAAATATTTAGTTGAGTTCATTTTAATTATTCCTTATTGCACATTTTCTATCCTCCCTACCTAACCCAATCCACAATGCACCCCTTGTTCTAGATTTCTCATACATGTAACACATAATCATATATTCCTTTCAGACAGTTGTTTCCCTCATCTGTTTTAATGCAGTGTTCATTATCTATCCAACTCTTTCCCCTTTCCATCCTTCACCCACCCCATGTCTGTCCATTTTGTCAAAGTGGTGTTATACAGTATCTGTCCTTTTGAGACTGAGATATTTCACTTAGCATAAAGTCCTCAAGACTTCCCCATGTTCTATAATGTTTACTATTTCTTTTTTAAGTGTTACATAGTATTAAATTGCATGAATATACCAATTTTTTTCTATCCATTTGTTTACTGATTGACACTTGCATTGCTTCCATCTCTTCGCTATTATAAATAATGCAGCAGTAAACATGGGCGTGAGTACACCTGTTTGAGCTGTGTCTCTGGCATTTTTTTAAGGGTCTATTCCTAATGATGGAATTGCTCAAATGGTCTATTTTCAACTTTTTGAAAGTGCCAGACCACCTTCCATAATGGTTGTACCATTTTACATTCTAATCAGCAGTAAATAAGAGCTCCAGTCTCACCACAAACCTGTCAGCGTTTGTTGCTTGTTTAGTTGAGTTCTTGTTCCAAAGAAGAAAACAATGAATTGTCCATATTTGTTGCAGATGCTTTTCAACCACCCCAGTCATTGATCCTTTCTGGCTTAAAGATGGCAAGCTCAGCTCATTGTCATGGAGTCAGACCGGCTCTGTATAATCTACTCATTCCCCTATGCCATACCACTCATCAACTCCTACTTGACCTTTGTTGTTGTTGTTATGTGCCGTCGAGTCGTTTGCAACTCATAGCGAACCTATGTACAACAGCCCTTAAACCCTGCTCTATCCTGTGCCAATCTCATTGCCTCTGACACACCCATCCCGATTACCCCAGTCACTGAATCAATCCACCTCACAGAGGGTCTTACCCTCCTGCGCTGTCCCTCTACTCTACCCAGCATGATGTCCCTCTCTAAAGACCTGTCTCTCCTTACAACATGTTCAAAGTATGTCAGACGAAGCCCCAGAATCCTTGCCTCCAAGGAGCAGCCTGCTTTAATCCTCTCTATGATGAATCTGTTTGTTTTCTTGGCAGTCCATGGTACACTCAATACTCGTCTCCAGCACCACAGCTCAAAGGCGTCAATTCTCCTTCTATCCTCCCTAGTCATTGTCCAACTCTCTAATGCATAACAAGTGATTGCAAAAACCATGGCCTGTATCAGGCAGACCTTAGTCTCCAGAGAGACACTGTTGCTCTTGAGTATTTTGGAGAGGTTCCTAACCACAGACTTTCCCATCGCAATATGTTTTTTTATTTCCTGGCTACTGGTGCCAAGAGTGTTGACCGTGGAGCCGAGCAAACTGAAGCTGTGAACAATCTCAATCTCTTCGCCATCCATCCTGATGCTACCGATTGGTCCAGTGGTGAGAATTTTTGTCTTCTTGACATTGAGCCTCAGTCCATATTGAAGGCTGCAGTCCTTAACCCTCTGCAGCAAGTGCATGAGGGCCTCCTCAGTTTCAGCGAGCAAGGTTGTGTACTTGACCTATTGCTATAATATCATTGCTCTTCTGTGATCTATGGACAACAGGCTAGGATTACATACATAAATAAAGAAGGAGAAACCTTGACATTTCCCCCATCTGGGAGGAGGTGAGAGAAGAGCCATCACATTCCAGAACCATATACCTCAAATCTCTCATATCCTTTATCTGATGTCTTCAGATCAACTTAGAGACCTGACAAAGGGCTACCATTCTACCATAACTTCTCTGTGGTTTGCTGCTAGGGCCCCAGGGAATGGTAAGCAAATTCTCCTCTTCCCTAATCTCAAGTAAAATGGTATTATACACACAATTATGTCTGTCTAGGTGGAGGAGGGGAAAAAGCGTATGAGAGTAAGAGAGTCATAAATATTACATATAATTTGCTTTTGAGAAATGGCCACTCGCATACTTAAGAATTAACTAGCATAATAAAATATCACAACTGCCAGCCAGACTACCACAAAATGGTAAAAATGCTCCATCACTAATAATCTATTCTGTGTTCATACAGGTAACTTAAAGAGGAAACAATTCTATTACCTCACCTCTAAGGCCAACAAGTTCAGCCAGAATCTATTTTCAATAAATCACCTTTCTATTAAAAATGTTACTCAACTAATTAATTGTCATCCTATCAAACCACTTTTGCAAACTCTCAAGGCTTTGAACTCCCCTTCCAGCTCACTCACATAAGTCCCAGAGCTAGAAAACATATCAACAACTATAATTGCTATTGGAAGAGTATTATTTCAGTATTTTAAGCAAAATTTCTCAAGAGAATGTGTCACTTAATAATCTTCCTTATAGAAAAGGTCACATAGCAGGATGTTATGTCAGAGACCATGATATTTAATTGATGACAAATTTTTCAGGCTAGCAAAGCCTCAGAAAGTCCAGACATTGTGCTGACAAAACAAGGGAAAGAAAAGTAAACTCCTCTTGTGAGAGTTAAATACAGCAGTGTTCCTTCTGGCTCCAGCCTTCAGGCTTCTGGAAACATGCTGTCACAAAACCTCTCCCAAGAGAAGTGAAGATGCATACAAGCCAGAAAGATTTGAAAGAGCATGAATTAGCCTTACTGATTTAGCCATTTTGTTTATTTGGTTTCCTCTCTAAAATGACAGGGAGCTAACAGATTCTACGCATTGAGGGCACCTGCTGGAAACTGAAGCCCAAAGACATAACCAGAAGAGACAGCCACGTCAGCAGAATTACTCACTATCTGCAGCTTTGAACGGTGTGGTAAACAAAGAGGAGTACATGCCTTAATAGATTTTGAGGGTATCACGCTATTGTGACAAATCACTGCACCTTCTTGGGGTTGAGAGCCGTGGTTTGTGAGGCAGGCCTGAATTCAAATCTTGAATTTGCCACCTCAACTGGAACATCCAAGGCCAAGTTAATGTTCATTTTCTCAGATAAAAATAACAACATTTACTCAAAACAAATGTTTCAGAGTTAAAGACGTATAACCTCTTAGGATAGTGTCTCCCTGATAGATATTCAAGTATCATCAGTATTGTTATCAGCTTTACTCACATTTCCTCACTGTCCTTGAGTCAGAAGTGACTTTCAGCTGACCCTTCAGCACGTTTTTCTGGGCTATAAAATAGCACAGAAGGAGTTGGCCTATCTTTCTCTCTTAGAAAGACTGGAAGATTCAACCTTTCATGCTTTCTTTGAGTTAAGAATTAATCTCTCAACAAACTATGCCACCAGAGCCACTAGCTTTATTAGTGGACAATATTTATTAAAATAAACTGCACTGAAAAAGATGTGAGGGTCAAAGGTTAGTGATTGAACTTCTGGAGCTATAAAACGCATTTATATAGTCTACCTTATTTTCACATGGCTCATGTGTGAGCTTTCATCATTGATGTTTAATTGTCAATGAAATTACTTTGACCACAGGATTTTACTTTGTCCAAAAACATTTCTAAAGTGAATAAAATTACACAGATCTGGGGATTTCACGGTTTGTGCAATCCAGAAATTAAAGTGATAGGCAATTCTGTTGGTAATAAGGAAGGAAATTAGGCAATTTAAGGATAAACCCTGGTAGCTTTTGTCTTTAGAGAGCATTCGGTAGAATATTTCTTTCTAAAATATTGTGTTAACCTGAAAGAGTTCCTGATTTTCAAAGTAAAAGAGAATGTCATGAGTTCTTATTGGCAAGATTAGGCATACCTTCCCCTCTTTACTCCCAAGTGGAAATAACTGAAGAGTACTACTGGAGAAGATGCAGGATAAGAAGATGTATCGGGCAAATGTTGGCTGTGGGTGCATCTCAGAAACACACATCACGATAGGGCTTATGTAAATATAATTTTACTATTTTTCAGGTTATAAATCAAAAAGGACTTTTCCAAAAAGAGATGTGTAATCACAAAAAGCAGGCTGAGTAAGGTCTAAACATGAGTGGGAAAGAACACATTAGGGACAGGTGTTTGAGTGAGTGAAGGCTCTAAAAGGCTTTACATTAACCAGCATCTGCAAAGGCCAATCCACACCCCTCTTCCCACTTAGATTCCAAACCTGCTCTTGATCGTCTATTCGAAAATGTGATTTCTCTACCCACTCAAGCACAGTTCTTTCAACAAATATAGTTCTCTAAACAAACTATGAGTTACTGAACTCAGTTTTTTGACATATAATTGCTTTTGAACAACTCTATTAATTATTTAATGCTGCAAAGGAGTACCTCAGGTTGCCTATTGGCAAGAAGCGATGCTGCAGATTGCAGGCAGATTGAAGGCTCATGGTTCGAGTCCACCAGCTGTCCTGTGGAAGGAAGATGGGCAACTCCCTCCCTTGAGATTAACTGCCTCTAAAAACCGTTGGAAGGACAGCTATGGGTCAGTTCTGACTCAATGGTACAAAACAACAACACAATGAAACATCTCCAGTTTCATAAATAATTTTTAATGGAGGGAAAGAGATAAACATAAACAGCAAATAATGTTTGTTTTGGTTTTGGTTTTTGTGTTTTTGGGTTTTTTTTTTCAAAGAAGAAAATGAAACAAAATACTGTCTAAATGGGGAGAGGAATGCTATTTGAGACATGATGGTGAGGTCAGGCCTCTCTGAGGACACAACCTGTGAGTGCAGATATGAAGGATACCACAGGTTTTGGATGAACAAAGTCTTCCAGAGTGAGGAAACATAAACTCCTTATTTGGGAAATCAGAAGTAGAAGCACTGAGATCTGTATCTAGAAGCTGGTGAGTGCAAGAAAGGGGTAGAAATGGATGGATCACTCAATGAGTAAAGTAAGTGATGAACATGTGTTTACTTACTACATGGTGGTGATAAATACATGAAACTGTTCACTACAGACTATAAAAATTCATTATCATCATGTTAAAACACACTCATCGCTGGCCCTCCAGGAGGTTTTTGAAGTTATAATCACACAGGAGGAGACTGTTGGTCTTTCTCCTGTGGAGTCCCTGATAGATTCAAACCAGCAGAGAAACACCCACCACTTTTGGCTAGCAGCACCACTCCATATTGACTGTGTCACCAGAGCTCCCTTTGGACCACACCATCCTCATGTCATTTACCCTGAACTCTTCCTACAGATTAAAAAAAAATATTGTTGATATAAAATATATATAAGCTCAAATAGTGAAAGAAAGGCCAGGAGTTGGTTAGACTGAGGTTCTATTTCTTCACAGCAAGTACTCTAGATTATCATCTGCCCATTTATTTCTCACATTCTTCACAGATAGCTATAACACATGTTGTTTTATGTATATCACAGAATAAAACTATTTCCCATTTGTTGTATTTCAATGGGAGATGTCATAAAACTACCATTCATTTCTTTTAGAAACTTAAATACGACTGTAATTTTATGGAGATTTTGAGGTTTTCTGTAATTTGTTTAATTTTCCCATTATTTATCCTAGGTTTTTATCTCCGTTTCTGCTTCCTGGAAAATGTGCTTGTCAACTATTCCTTTGTGAAAATGAAAACTACAAACTGTACTCTACTTCCTTTATAAGTAATTGGAGTGGCTACTGAGGAATCAAGCCACCTGAAAAAGAAAATGCAACAGACTCCTGTTGAAACTGCAGGCCTATACACACAAGTAGGTTATTATGCTTCAGAATCTTAACACTTGGGGATAACTTGCAGTTGTACTTTTCAAAGACTTGGACTTTTCCCAATCATTGATCTCTTTCTTCGTTAATTCTAAGCAAAAAGCTTAGAATTGGTGACTGTGGTTACAATGCTTGATCTTCAGAGTTAAGACTTAAACATACCCTAACTCTTTCACAATTGACTCTATTTAAGAAGGTAAATAAAATGCTCTATCTTTAATGCCTTGTGAGATATCAGCGTATAAACATCTTATCTGGTGACACTGAAAACGAAATTATATACTGACAATACTGAATAATATGGTTAAAATAATAAGGCCAATGTGTATTCAAACACTGCCAAATCATCACACTCAATAGAAACTTGTTAAAAAGAAAGACATCTTTTAGCAAACAGCTCTGTTCAGGAAAAAAGCAAAGTAAAACTAGCACTAATTGTTTGAATGTTGTTGTGTTGCTCTGTTGGCTTAGCAGCAAGTGATCCTGGTACCATCGCAAAGGTTATGTGGTTCAAATGCATTAGCTCCTCCACAGGAGAAAGATGGGCAAGCGCCTCCCATGTGATTCATTTCCTCTGGAAAACCAGCCAGAGGACAACAAGTCAGCTTTGGGTTGGTTCTGACAGAAAGGTACACACAAAGTAACAACAGTTATTTTAATACAGTCTTGGGATATGGAACAACTGAGGTTCCTCTGGGAGCTTTGGTGACATAGTCCATAGGGAATTTTGCTGCAAATGTAAAGCATGCACCTTCCTGGTGGTTTAAATCTCCATCAAAGAAAGATGAGCAATCTCCTTTCATGTGAATAAAGCTATCGAAATCGAATGGAGAATCAGCCGTGAATCAGTTCTGACTTTATGGATAAGGGTTTGAGTTTTGAAGTCACTTTACAAAAATCTAATGAAGAAGCACAGCATTAAAAATCTTTTGTCTTCTTATCATAGCAAACTGTTAAGTCTTGAACAATGAGCACAGGCTGTACCATTCAGTCAATACATTTGTAAAGTCTCCCACCGCAAGTCATATACACAAGACATTGATATTCTACACTAGCATCAGTGACAGCAAAAATTGTAGCAAACTGTGGCTGTAAAATCCACAGCTGTGAATGGACGTATTTTAAAGACATTCAGCAAAGTGTCTTTTTAAATAAAACACAGCAATCTTAAGTGGTTCCATGGCAAACCGTAAGTGACCACTAGGACGCATTATCATACAATAAAATTACCTTTGTTATTCTCAAAGGGCCAAGGTTTCCTGACAGGAGAACTGCAGAAATGATCTCTGAGTTTGTCCACATCTCATCAGCAAGAGTGCAGATAATCCACGGGAACTATACAAGTGCCACCCAACACACACTTGCACGCATACACACTGTGACGGGGGAACACAAGACAAAAGATGGAAAATGGAACCCATTTTGAATAGGAAGGGGAAACATCGATAAATGACTGTAATTACTTTAATAGCCATTTCAGAAAGGATGCTAACAAAGGCCTGGTCCCCTCACGCATGCACACACGCCTGCTGGAGCCTTAAGAGGGCCCAGGCTATTCTTATCTACCATTCTTACCTAACACTAGCGATTTACTCAACAATGAGGCTAATTTATATCATTTCAATTCTCTTCTGATTGGATATTTCTCCTTTTCTCAACAGAAACATGACAATCTGCAAGTTATTTGTTAGCAAAGGCAGAGCGCAAGTACTGTTTGCCAAAATTGCACAAGAGACAAAAATTTTGTTCTAAACATCATCTTGGTCAAGAGCAAAATAGTTTCAGAGACCCCCTGCGAGGAAAACAAAGGCCTGTCAGGTGTTGATGCAGGTGACACTAGACAGTGACAGGAAGTGTCGGAGGTGTCAGGAGTCCAATGGTTCCTTATAAGTGTTGAATCATATGTTGAATGTAAAGCCGATTTTTGGAGAAAAGTGTTAATTATTGAAATTGATTATTTTAACAATTTAAACTCATATACTGTCAACACTGTCATGTTTTAAAAACACACATGACGAGCTAGACTACTCCAATTCAGACCTCTAACAGGCATATGATCTTTACACTAATTTCTAAACCAATTCTTTACAAGTCTTCTCTTCAATCACAGCTTTTGACCTGTTCACTCCAGTTTATCCTCTTGTCAAGAATTTGCCTTTTGACCTCAGAAATACTGAGTTCAGAATCTCCCTTTTAACAGGATTTCCAGGTGACTCTAAACTCTTATTTTTGCCTAGGGTAGTTCTTATATACTAGAACTAAAAACCTCACTGCCTGCCAGCTGACGCTCCACTGGGTTTCTGAAGCTGTAAATTGTATAAAAGGAAAATGTTCATACTTTTCCTGAGGAGCAGCTGGGAATTCAGAGAGGGTCTTTTGGCTAGCAACACAACTCTACAAACTAGGCCAAAAGTTGGCCAATATTTAAACCAATCTATTAGTTATCATTTATTAGATTTGTCAAAGGAATTGACCATGCATCTGCAGGAATCAGGAAGATTCATCAACAACCAGCATAATGCAGATGATACAATCTTGTTTGCTCAAACTAAGGACTTTAAGCATTTGCTAGAGAAGGTCAAGGACTACAGTGTTCAATAGGGATTGAAGCTCAACATTAAGAAAGCAAAGAGTCTCACCACTGCGCCTACTGGCAGCAACATTTTAAATGGAGAAGAGCTGGAGATTGTTAACAATTTCAGTTTACTCAGCTCTACAATCAACACTCTTGGCACCAGCAGTCAGGAAATCAAAAGAAAAATTGCACTGAAGAAAATCTACTCTCTGGGACAGCTCTAGAATGCTGAAGAGCAAATAAGTAATGCTAGAAACTAAGCTGCACATGATCCAGGTCTTTGCAATTATCCATCAGAGAGCTGGACAATGACTAAGGATGACAGAAGAAGAATAGATGTCTTTGAGTTGTGGTGCTGGAGAAGATTACAGAACATACTACAAACTGGCAAGAGAACAAACAGGTCTGTTCTGGAGAGGGTAAAAACCAAGTCTTTTTTGGAGACAAGGATTTGGAAACGCCATGTAACATACTTTGGGCACGTTGCCAGAAGGTAGGAATACTTGGAGAAGGACATCATGCTTGGAAAGGTAGAGAAACAACATATGCGATGAAGACCCTAAATAAAATAGATTGTCACTGTGCCTGTGGTAATGGGGTTAAGTGTGTCAGAGGCAGTGAGTAGCTCAGGACAGGGCAGAGTTCAGAGCTATTGTGCATAGAGTCACTATGAATTGCAGTCAACTCAACTGTAACATAACAACAAATAACAACAGTGCATAAAAACAAACTATAGAAACAATTGTTGTTAGGTGCTGTTGAGTCAAGCACGACTCATAGAAACCCCATGAACAAAAGATCTGAACCATGTTCTATGCCACGCCATCCTCACACTTCCTGACACACAAGAGCCCACTGCAGCAGTCACCCAGTCAGTCAACCTGGTTGATGGTTTTCCTCTCCTTCACCAACCCTGCACCCTTCCAACCATCATGTCCCTCTCCAAGGAATAGCCCCTCCTAGCAAAATGCCCAAATCAAAGTATGTCAGAAACAACAGTACATTAAATATATAGATCATTCTTCTAAATCTTTTTAATAATGTAATTTAGAAAATGTAATGAACACGTATTCACCTATGGAATGTGCACGCACCGTGTATACAGATTAAACTCAGCTGGCTGTATAAAAAAAAAAAAAAGAAAATGTAATGAAAGAACAGCAGCTCAGTTGACATGGTCCTTAGAGAAATGTGCTGCTAATCAGAGAGTGGTACTTCGCTGGTAGTTCAAATCTACCAGCGGCTTCAAGGGATGTAATGGGAAATCTCAATCCATGCAACTTACAGCATTGGAAAATTCACTGGTGGATCAGCTATGATTTGGTTCCAACTACAAGGCAAAGTGTTTCTGAGATGAAAGCATGGCAGTTCAAATACACCACTTTAAGAGACCTCGGAAACCCTATGGGAAATCCTTAAAAATTGGAATCTACTTGATAGTAAATAGGTATGAAAGTGATGCCTACATAATGTTAAACCAATTAATAATATTTAGCCCACGGGATAGGTCAGAAGAAGGAAGTGAATTTCAAGGGAAAGGGCTCAATGATAACCAGCAAAGAATTCTAGCAGTTGCTGGGGTTGATCAGATACTACACACAAATTTTCAGGTTTGTTTTATTATAATAAACTATCTTTGATAGGTTTTGATAGATACTAGACAAAATAACTGAAAAATTAAAGGTATATTATATATATATATATATATATATATATATATATATATAATACTAACATCAAACTTGCCCTGAAGTAACTGTAGACACACTGACTTTGAGACTGTAATTTTAGAAGTCATTTGTTTCTGAAACACACTAAGTAGTACAGGAAATCATTCATATTAACTGCTTCCTTCATATCCATTTCTTGACTGTCCCAACTGCACTAGCTTGACAAGTTCAATGGGCTCCAAATTGCTTAAATTACACATGGTTTCTTACACCAGCACATCAAGGACCACTAAATATTTTAACTGTCCTTGTCAAGTGTCTTCTACGCAAGGCCTACAGGTGTTAAAGAGATTCAGGGCCATCTCTTCCATTATTAGTTCATAGCCTGAGGGCACCTGACAAGCGCTCAACTTCCATTTCCCACAGCCCTTTAAACAAGGCAACATTCAATCATACTTCTCGCTGACTTTTTTTTAATATCATAGCAATAGGTGAGAAGAGGAAAAACTAACACAAATCAGCTGTTTTAGAAATTTTTGATATCGGGAGTTATTCAGAAGAAAGTCACAGAATACAAGTTCCTTATTTTATAGTGAAGGTACTGGGATCCAGAGAGTTCATGGTCACAGAGCTCACAAAAGACAAAGGGCAGAACCCAGGTTTCTAGAATCTAAGTCAAAGCCCCTCACTGAACTATCTTACTGTGGTAATAAAATTCAACACACCAGCAGGTGCCCAACTTCAGCAGGCATCAATACCCCTGTAAGTCATCCTATTAAAATAGAAATTGACTGTCCCATATAACAGAATTTCTGATTCAGTAAGTCATGGATAAGGCTCATTATCTGCATTTCCAACAAGTTTCCAAGTGATGCAGATGCTGGTCTGAAGATGATACTGGAAGAGTCACAACATCCACCAAGAAGAAGAGATGTGATCACCTCAATTCTATTCAACCTAAGTAAAAACTAAAATACAGGTTCTCTCTGCCACCGTTAACCAAAAGAGTGCTCTGTTATGTGCCATCGAGTCGCTTGCAACTCATAGCGACCCTATGTACAACAGCCCTAATCTCTGCTCTGTCCCGTGCCAATCTCATCGTCTCGGACACACTCATCAAAATTGCCCCAGAAACCGAATGAGTCCACCTCCCAAAGGGCCTTCCCCTCCTGCGCCTGCCCTCCACCCTCCCAAGCATGATGTCTTTCTCTAAGGACCAATCCCTCCTTACAACTTTTTTTTAAATTATATTTTATTAATTTTCATAAACATTTACAGAGATTTTGGGCTTCCACTCATTCATTGTTGCGTTTGTTCTTGTCCAAATGTCACAGTGCTTGTCAAAGCCAGTTCTGATTAATCTTCTTTGTCAGTGTGTCCTTTGCCATTCCCTATCACTCCTCCCTGAGTGAGACTTCACCCTGAGTCATAAGGAAAAGGGGATGGCGTATTCTCTTAGCTACTTCCTGCTGAAAAGGGACGCTGTGGGTTTCAGGGTGAAGATCTTCTCTCACTACTCTAAAGGGCCCCTTTGGCAGTAGGAAACACATAGACTATTATGGAGATTGATTTTGGAATTTAGATGCACTCTTATTGATTGTGCTTGGCTATACATGTTCATATCCTTGAAGATGTATCATGGGGGTGTTGCAACCTAGAAGACACAAATTTGACTAACAAGTAATAAGTACATGAGTCCAAAAATTATGGAAAAGTAAAAGAAAAGATTCTTTCATTGTTTTACAAACCCTCCCCCAGGTCCCCTCCACCATGTAGCCCTCGCTCTAGTCTCCTGTGATGACAGAAATACCCAGTTATATCTCTCTTTTAAACGGTTCTCTCCCTCCTCTGTTTCAGTGCAGTATGCATTATTGAACCCATCTTACTCAGTCTCTCCCCAACCCCAAGGACAGTCCCATTCTACAACAGTGGCATCATGTAATATTTGTCCTTTTGTGACTGGGATATTTCACTCAGCATAATGTTCTCCAGAGTCAACCATTTTGAATAATATTGCATGAGTTCCTTGTTTTTTAATGCAGCATAGTATTCCATTGTGCGAATATACCACAGCTTCTCTAGCCATTCGTTTGTTGATGGGCACATAACAACAATTTGAGAAATGCTGAGCAAGTTCTTCCCTTTTTATTCTCCAATTCCAGCTTTCTGCACATTTTTTTAAACTTTGTTTTAATACTCTGGTTTATCTTCTTGAGCTGCCCACTGAAATCTTCTGCTCAACTTTTACTTCAGCATCTCTTCCCCTTGTTTTGTCTTTTAGATGCTCTAGTGCAAATTTCAGAGACTCTTCTGACATCCATTTTGGCTTTCTCTTTTTCTTAGAAATGACTTTCTGTTCTCCCTAGTGACGATATCCTTGATGTCATCTACAACTCATCTAGTCCTCAATCACTGGTGCTCAAGACCTCAAAACTACTCTTAAGATGATTTTAAAATTTAGGTGTGATAGACTCAGGACTATATTTTGGTTCTTGTGGGCTTGCTTTAATTTTGTTCACCTTCAATTTGAATTTGCACATGAATAACTTATAGATGGTTCACAGTCAGTACATGGCTTTGTTTGACTGCTGTTATTGAGCTTCTCGGAGATTCCTTCCACAGATGTAGTTAGTCTAATTCCTATGCAGTCCATCATGTGAGACCCACATGTAAATAAGTATAGTGGTTCCTTATGCTTCGGTAGGGGCTAAAGACTTTTTGGATTGATGGATAGTCACACGTGTAATCACTTATTAACATTAACAGAACATACACTTAAGACTTGTGGGTTTCACGATATATAAATTTTTTATCCATTAAAAAAACCTCTAAAAAAAAAAAAAAGAGTGCTCTGAGGACCTGGTCCAAAAGGAGTTCTACAGCTAATATAAAGCCTATGCTTTTCAGGCCGTTTGAATCTGTCAGTGGCTCCTCAAAAGAAAGATAGGTAATCTCTCCCCACACCTTGGAAGGTAATCTCTCTCCCACACCAGTGGGAGATCAGTGAAGAGCTGGGTCTGATAATGGCCACAAACTGATGTCTGTTTTATTTTGTATTGTTTTTAATTAAAACCAACACTCAGTGCATTTGGAATAAAATGGGAGCAATTTTCCTTTAGCAATCACTCTGTATAACATGGATAATGGTCCATATGACCTATAGAGTCATGTCTTCCATAAGAAAAAGAAAACACTGAAACGCTAACTAGAATTGTAAAAACAGAATCTTGTTCTTCCTAGATCATTTTTTAAAATATCAAAACCAAATTATTCCATGGCTCAGGCATGTCACAAATCAATACAGCAAGTGAGTGTTATATCCGTGAAGGCAGAACGGGTGGCTGTGGGTGTCCATCTTGTCCAGGAATATTTCTACTTTAATAAAGAAAATGTATACACACAATGGATTGTCAAATGCAGACTGCAGGACATCAGCCAACTTTCCCAAACCTAGAGTGTTACAAAATTCCTTATTAAAATCTAGGTATGTGGTAGTCTCCATTTTTTTAAAGACTACACAACACCATGAATGTAACTAAGCACTACAAATATTAAAAATGGTGAAACTGTATTCATTTATGTATTCATAATTTCTTAAATTTTAACAAGCAAAACAATTAAGTCATTCCCATACATACTTCTACCTCTCCACACTTTAAAAAACTCAATAAGCTATTTGTGTTTACACAAATACATTAGCCAGAATATAGTGGTTGTGGTTGTTGTTAGGTGTCATCGAGTCGGATATGGCACATAGTGACCCTCTGAACAATAGATCTGAACCTTGTCCTATCCTGTGCCATCCTCACAATCGCTGCCACTTTCAGCTCACTGCTAAAGGGCCACCATGCTTGGAAATGTAGAGGAACGACGAAGGAGAGGGCCACACTCAAGCAGGTGGGTAGACACAGGGACTATGCAGGGCAGTCGGAACCTGGAGAGCATATTTCTCAGATGATTAATAAAACTCATCCCGAAAAATGTAAATAGACTATGCATGGATTTAGTATGGAGTAACATTTTATCTTATAACCACGGAAGAATGGTTGATGTCATCAACAATCAACACATAAAAGCTTTTTACATTAAAGGTACGTATATACTGAACTAGAATAGCTAATTATTATTGCATCGTGCATAATTATGCATTTTCATCAGGCCCTGGAGACTTAGTAGTCAAGTGGGCATGAAATACTTGGCGAAGCTCGAAATATTCTCCAGAACTTGCTACCTGCTTTTATGTAAATATCTTTTAAGAAAAAGCTCAGGCTGTTCAGCAATTAGCCATTTCTGCTATTGATAGAAAATCCTTTAAAATGTCATAAATTCCTATTACACAAAAAAGAAACTCTCAAATGCATCGACACTGAGTCAAAACCACCTCGTTCCTCACCCTTCTGGAGGTTTCCGAGGCTGTAAACAGCTCACGGGGAGACTGCTCATTCCTCTCCCTCGGAGTGAGTGCAGAGACAAACCACCAAGAGACTAGCAGTGCGGCTCCTTCAGGACTACACTACTAAAATCAGAGCTAGTCCTTCTTTATCCCATTTTATCCTATTTCATAATTATGCCCTTGTTTAATGGTAAGTACATCAGTAAATGTTTGGGAGGGCATATGTATTTTAGTGGCTCTGTCCTTGCTAATCTAACTTGGAAACCAAAGGCCTCTGTGGCTCTGATAAAATCTTTATCCTAAAACCAACCTCACTGTCACTCAGCCAATTCTAGCTCATAATGATCCTGTCAGGAACTCTGGTGGCTTAGTGGTAAGAAATTGCACTGCTTACACAAAGGTATATGGTTCAACACCACCAACTGCTCCACAGGAGAAAGATGGACAATCTCCTTCTATGTGATCTGTTCTTGTTGTTCTTAAGTGCCATTGAGTTGTAGATGACTCACAGTGATCCTATGAACGAAAGACTTAAACACCTGTAGAACTTTCGTTTCTCCAAGTTCATAGGCTTTCCAGAGGCAAGCTATTTTGGAAGTGGATGCCACTCCTGCTTCCGAGCTTGTTTTAATTGGGAAGCTCCACCAAACACTGTCCACTGTGGGTAACCATTATGCATTTGGCACATCAGTGTCACAGTGTTCAGCTTCACAGCAACCACGAGTTACCTCTGTACAGCAAATAGACAGACCAGTGCTATGCTACTTAAAAGAATGTTTGACCAAAAACAATTGGTTCCTCTAAAAGCACACTGAAGGGCCAGCTACCGTCCCTGACTCAACAACATATAGTAGCAACTATATGATCTATAGATTAGAGTAGAAATCCCACATGAGTTTCAAAGCTGTGATCTTTATGGAAATTAAACAAACACAGCTTTCTATGAGGGAGCAGCTGGAGGGGTCAAACTGCAGATTACTTTCTGTAACAGTCTCTGTAGTACATACTAGTAACGACTTTATGTATACACACAGGTATGCACACACTTAGACAAGCAAACAGATGGTTCTAAGTATGGCTCAGTGTAACTTGAAAACGTCGTAACTTGGGGACTGCCTGTCTTAAAGACACTGACAACAACCACCCGAGGAGCATAAAAGAGTAACGAAATGAGTTTGGAATTGAAAGTCTGAGTTATGTTGATATCATGACACTGAGACAATATCTGCAATACATGTTATAACTATTCCATATGTTAATTTTTTTTCTATTTCAAAGGCATCATAAAATTTACAGCCGTGTTCATAATTATTTACTTGTCATATAAATACATATTTGACATGGTCTTTCATTACAGATGAAGGAAAATTCTTTTCTTAAATATAAAAACCAGATGAGAGCTCAAGAGATTTTAGTTTTATAAGCAATATTCTTTAATGATAAAACAATTGAAGATATCATGGTAAGAAATTACGTGCCAAAGAAACTATGGACATTTTTTCCTCCAGTTGATAGGAGGAAATGCATGCATGTAGGAAAACCTACAAGAGGATTAAATAAATGGAAAAATGCAGCTAGCCCCAATCTGGCCACACAAATGAATTATCTCTCCAGCTTCATAAAAGCTACGTAACTTTAGGGATGGATCTGGCAGCTGAATATTATCGCTATCTGTCTCTGCTCTCAACTAAGACAACTTTATATTGATGTCCACCAAGTGGCTGCTCAGGAGACTGGGTGCATTTGGATGAGCTATTTCCTAATAATGATTATAAAGTCAGTCAGTCTCATTTATAAGTTACTGAAACAGAAGGATAAAATGACACACAAAGCCTATGAGACCACAACAGCCAAAAATTACAGGTTTTGGACTCATACTCTGTTGGATAGTATGCAATTCCATGAAAATCATTCTTAAATTGGGCCTATAAACACTATCTAGACTTTGTAGCCTTAGATCCATTCTGGTTTTGCCTCAGAAAATTAAATAACTTTCCCCCCAAATATTTAATCTTTTAATGGCTTCATTATGTCAATTATACAGAACAATGACACCTACTTGTGAGATGTCATTATAACAAGCAGATAAGAGCATAGGTGTAAACTACCTAATGAAAATGCTAGACTAAAGATGATAGACAGTGGGTGGTTAACTATTTAGTGGTTTTATAAAACAGTTTTAGTATATTTTTTTTTAAAAACTTTAGGCCAAATATGAAATGTGATAACAAAATCATGATTTTTAATGACAATATAATAAATAATGTTCAATATCAGTTTCATTATATAAACCATTACTTCTCCCAACCTCCCTAAATATCCCTCTACATACACTATACTATATTCTCACTACCTGCTTTATTGTTTATATACAAGTTGGAATCCAGACAAGCTTAATACAAACAAAGAAAAGCTACTTATATCAGCCCAAAGCGAGATATTAGTTATGTGTGTATTGCTTCATATTGCTCTTTCTAATAAAAATATTACAATTCACTAGGCAAAAAAAGCATCATACCAGTATAAAAAAAGTCAAAACGTCCAACAGCCAGTAGTTGATTCTTACTCATTATGAACCTCCCTGGTTTTTTTTTTAGATGGTAAATATGTTTTTTAATAACTTTTTTCTTTAAATTGTTATTTTAGTGAAAGTTTATAGAAAAGTTGGATTTTCATTCATTCATTGTTGCACATTTTCCTCCCTTTCACTCCTTTCTCCCTTCACCAGTGCACTTTCCTTTTAAAAAAAAAATCATTGTTACACAATTTCCTCCTTTTCTTACTCCCCTTTCATCTTCCAGTTCACTTTGCAATTTACCTCTTATTCTGGACAGACTGTTGTCATCCATATAATGTCTAATTATATATTCCTTTAAAACAATTTTTTCCTTCAACTGTTCTAATGCAGTGTTCTTTTCCTACTCCCTTCCCTTCCCCCTGAGTCAGTCCTACAGCGGCATTATGCAGTTCTTTTGTGACTGAGATGCTTCATGGCATAATGTCCTCCAGAGTCACCTATGTTGTGTAATATTTTATGAGTTCATTGTTTCTTAGTGCTTCATAGCAACTCCACCACTGGGAATATACCTAAAGAAACCAGAACCACCATCCAAACGGATATACACTTCCATGTTTATTGCTGCATTATTCACAACAGCAAAGAGATGGAAGTCATGAAAGTTCACATCCACAAATGAATGGATAAAAAAAAAATCTACAGTATATTCACATAGAGGTGGTAAATCTTCATAGGAAGAGACTCTCTTCTGAGAATCAAATGGTGGCATCAAATCATCAATCTTTAGTTATCAGCCCAATATACCGCCCACAAACCACACCATCCTAGCACAGTACATGTTTGCTAATTTCTATTACTTTAGTGAGATTCTTCTTCCTCACCTCCGCCTAGTATGGCATCTGTTTTAAAGCACTGTCTAAAAGAGTTTAGACTGCATTTGGTATTATGAGTTACCATTAAGAGTCAAATTTTTTAATAAAATTATTCCATTCTAATGATACAGATTATCTTCCATGTCCACTAGACTCTACTAATGTCTATATGGAGGGTGGCTGCTGTGTGGAGGGTAAGTGAAGAAAACAATTTATTTGGCCCTGAACTAAAGCAAAACATTAAAAAATGTTAAAAGTCCCATACAGATGAAGGAGGAGGAAACAGGTATTCTCAAGAAGTAATGTGGGAATTGAAAATGAGTGACATTTATTTCAATGGCACTTTGTGCGTGCTGGTGGCATGTTCTGTAGAGAGTTGTGCAGCTAACGCAGAAGTTGCACCTTAGTGGTGGTTCAAATCCACCAGAAGCTTCTGCAGGAGAAAGATAGGCAATTGCCTCCTGTAAGATCTCTAGCTTCTGAAAACCCACTGAAGGGTCAGCTATGTGTTAGTTTCAACTCCACAGCAAAGACTTTTTATTCACTTGGTAATAGCTATGAAAGTGTATACATGGAAAATACTTGACCCAGCAAATCTCTTCCAGTGACTTATGTTTGAATAAAGATGCACGTTAGAAATAGAGGCTCATCAGAAAGAATATAAATAGTACCAAGAGCAGATATTAAAATAAATTATCACTTAGCCACATTATGAAATATTATCATCAGAAGGCATGAGGCAGATCAGTGCATTAAGATGGCAAAAATCTCTAAAAATTTATTAAATTTATAAAAAACATATTAAGCAAAGTATATACTGTTCATTTCACTGCAGTAAATTTTAAAATATGTATATTCTGGCATCTG
Source organism: Elephantulus edwardii (assembly GCF_000299155.1). Classification (NCBI taxonomy): domain Eukaryota; kingdom Metazoa; phylum Chordata; class Mammalia; order Macroscelidea; family Macroscelididae; genus Elephantulus; species Elephantulus edwardii. Next base: position 11,101,064 of record NW_006399825.1, on the reverse strand, counting down.
TCCAAAACTTTCATTGAGGGCTAGAGGGACATACAGGACCTCAATGGAAGGAAAGGACTAGTGGGTGATGGAAAAAGTGTTAGATTATTTTCTATTTTATCTGAAAAGCTTTAATTTATTAGGTGCATATGTTGCATTTTTAAATAGATTACCATTATAAAGGAATTAAAAGTGTGAATAAAAGTAGCCATGTAAACACACGTTTAAGCTCCAACTTCTAGATATTTAAGGGGAAGAGATCCCTCAGGCAAAACACTATGTTAGACTGTAAAAAAAAATACTAATTGTTATGTTGTTGTTGTTTGTTCATATGTGCCCTCTTGTCTATGACTCATAGTGATCCTATGTATCATAGCTCCAAATTCTGTCCTTTCTTGAGCCAATCTTATTGTCTCTAACATACCTTTGCCTTTATACACATAACCCCAGTTAATGAGTCAATCGACTTCATCCAGGGTCTCCCTCCCCTGTGCTGACCTTCCACCCTTCCAAGCACAATGTCCTCCTCCAAGGACTGGTCCCTACTGTCAACATGCCCAAAGTATGTGAAATGAAGGTTCAAAATGCTTGCCTCCAAGGAATAGCCTGGTTTCACCTTTTCCAGTACAGTTCTGTTTGTTCTCTTGGCAGTGCATGGTATGTTCACTATTCTTCTCCAGTACCACATCTCAAAGGCATATATTCTTCTGTCATCCTGTTATGCTGCTAGGTGTGGTCAAGTTGAGTATGACCCACAGTAACCCTACGAGCAACAGATCTGAACCCTGTCCTATTCTTTGCCAACCTCCTACTTCCTGACTCACTAGAGCTCATTGTGGAAGTCAGCATATCAATCTACCTAGATGAACATCTTCCTTTTTCTCTCCTACCCTCCACCTTACCAAGAATGATATCCCTCTCCAAGGAATTGCCTTTTTTAGTAACATGTCTGAAAAATAATTTGAATGATTGAAATTAAATTTTTTTTCTACAAAAGTGGCAAACAATACAAAAGAAAATCTGTCCCACAGTTTATTTGTAGAGAAGTATTAGGTCTGACTGAGTAACAGAGGGATTGAAGGAGACAAAGATTTTTAGAATGTAAGTCAGATGTAAGCATAGGTGGAGAGAATATATTTATATGAGGTAGAAACAGGAGATGAACATCAGAGAAGGGAACAGAAATCAGATATTATAATGTCTCTTAAGAAAAAAATACTTCACTTTTTTAGAGCTCAGAGGAAAGGAGACATATGCTGCTTCAAAAAAACTATATTCTTCATATACCCTGGAAGAAACCATAATCTGGAAGCTCAACACATATCACAGGACAAGCTATTCCTGATCTTTTATTCATGGTACATTTAACTAGCATTTTATGTCAATGATACCAAGAAAAGATACAGCTGTCCTCCCTCACGACAAGCTTAACAGAAACACAGCCCTAAAACAGTGACTCTCAACTTGGATTGTACTTTATGATTCCCCAAGTAGCCTTAAAACATACTCTTGTCAGAATCTACCCCCAAAATCTTGATCTAAGTGGTCTAGGATGTAGTCCGATTCTCCGGATTCACAAAGCTCCCCCAGTGATTCAACTACGCAGCCCGGGTTGTGAACCACTGCCTGGTGTTGTTCTTGGGTCTCTCACTCATAGAGTGACTCCAAATACTACACTTTAATTTGGTCTGTTCTCGATAACAAGCCATTTTAAGATATTATCAAAAGACAAATATTTCAGACAGAGGAATAGTTTATTCTAGTTCATGCTCTGACAGATTATTCTATTGGCGGATCCCAAAGAAACAGGACCTGGGAATTATGTTTTTTATCGTTTTAACTTTTTACATTGATATTTGTGTTGGTAATTGGAACACTGACAATTACACACACTCTTGAGGTTGTACTCTTGAAATGTACTACCTCAACCCCCAGTAATGTGCATTAAGGTCATTTACAGAAAATCATCACATGGAAATAAAGAAGATAAATAAAAAAACACATGGAAAGGACATATGGAGGAAAGCCAAGAGGCCTGAATGAAGTCCAGCTGAATGCGGATGCAAGGAGTCACTAGATACCATGTAATGAATTGAAAGATAATAAATTTCCAGTTTCTTACATCACCCACTACATTTTGTGTTTACTATGTTCCCCTAATTAAAACATTTCATAAAAAAACACATGATACTTGTAGCCTTTACATTTGTCCCTTAAACAGCACCTGAGACTCATCACTATCCTTTAAATAAAGTGTAACATGTCCATGTCTCAATTTTCTCAAGTGTCATCATGCTTTTATGTTTGCATCTTGGTTCTTAGTTCTTCCATCTGGAAAAGTATTTCTTATACTTAATGGTATGCCTGTCAAGTATCCAGCACACAGAGAAACTCCTATTTTATTTTTTTTATATAAAAAGAAGATTGATTTTTATTGGTTTTTAAATGCCATTCAAGTTCCTTATTAAAATGTTGAAAATGATCCTATAATACTTCTGTGTCTCTCTGTCTCCCTCTCTGTCACTTCCCACCTACTTGGCATAAAACCGTCTTAAGGGAAGTAAATCCAGAGTGACCCTTTGAGGCAAAGATGGTAAAACTTTGTCTCACATACCCTCAACAAGATGAATTGACACAGTGACCCCAACAATGAGCTTGACCATGGAAGAGATTGGGAGGATGGTGAAGGGAAGGACAAGGGTTCAATCTGGGGTTCACAGGGTCAATATAGGTCATAGTCAACTCGATAGCACCTGATAGTAACAAACAAGTTCTGTATCCAAATGATAAAAATTATCACATACTATCTGTCTGTCTCTCTTAGTCTTTCTTATTGCTGTCAAGTCAGAACTGACTCAAACTTGCCATTCCATCGGATTATCAAAGCTCTAAATCATTTGGAAGCCACTGCCCGTCTTTTCCCCATGGAGTTGTTACTGGATCCGAAACACCAGAGAGGCAGGGTCTTTGGGTTAGCAAGGCAACTCAAGGCGCTACCAGCAAAGCTCCAGAACCATGTAGCAGGAAATGGTAAAATTCTTAGTAATACTAGTCTCCTTCAAAAGTCCCAAAAAATAAACCCTTCAGGTTAAACAGTGATTGTATAACCATGAAAAGATAGGGCAAAGCTATTCAAGACACTGTCAGAGAAACAGTAACAGAACAAGTCACATGAAACAATATAAATAAATGAATTCAATACCATGAAATAAACTATGAAAAAATAAAGTTGCTTTAATCTCTTGCCACTGGCAGCCAGTCAGCATTCTTCACTGGAGAAAGGGAATTTTTCCTACCTTGCTAAGACATAATGACTACAATTCCATTCTACCACAATCTCACCACTTTCTTCCTCCCTGACATACACTGTCACCATCAACTACTGGTGATGAAATTTAAAAACTGACTTGTAGTTGTAGCTGCTGAGAATTGTCAAGTTAGAACTTGCTCATCATTGCTGAGCCTCCAGTGGGTCTTCAGAGGCAGTAAATGCTATGGGAGGGGATTACTAGTCTTTCCCCCAGAGAGCAACTGGAGGATTTGAACCACATACCTTTGGGTGGGCAGCACAGTTCCTTACTTCAAAGCCACTACAGCTCTCCACAACACTATTTTGTCTGCAAAACCTATTTTAATCTGTCAGTACTACCTTTAACCGATCTTGTTCCATCTATACTCTCAAAATCATAGTCCCATGTCCTGTAACAAGAGGATCTTAAGTGATAAAGAATGTCAAAAGTCATTAAATACTTCCTCTTTGCGAGAAAGTTCTATGAGAGCAAATGCTTTCGGAAATTTTGTTCATCAAGTATCTCTGGTGATTAGAATTGTTCATGATATATATTGCTGTTGTTAGGTGCTGCTGTGTTGAGTGTGATTCACAGTGAGCCTAGGAACAATGGATCTGAACTCGATCCTATCCTGTGCCAACCTTATGATCTCTGAGTCATGTGAACCCCACTGCTGTAGTCAAAACACTTGGTTGAGGGTCTTCTCTTCTTCATCATGCCCCACCTTTCCAAACAGGATGTCCTGTATCAGGTACCCAAAAATTATTTGCTGAATGAATGCATTCATGCATAAACATATGCAATACATATATTCCAAGCCATGATTCGTTCTCTGCCCCTCAGTTTTATTACCCTACACCAAAATAAAGTTCAGTGATAAAATAATTAATATTTTTACCCACTGACAGCCAATGAAATGTGATGTGTCATTTAACAGAGAGGTATGCCAGTAATTAATCTCCTTCCACTCTACACATACATTTGTCAGCAGAATTTCATTTGGTTGACAAGCTTCTCAGTACTTGTATGAATTTTGTCACACCCAGGACTGGAATTCTGAATAATAGCTCTAAGAGTTTCTGTTTCTTTCATTAGGGGGGGAAAGATCATCCACTTCATAGTGGAAAATCTTATAATGACAGTTTTGTACCAGGTGACTATGTGACAGTGAGTCATCGATCCAATACAATCTGAATGCAGATGTTCATTACAATACTTGGTACACACGTTTCTTTCTTCAGAAGCTTCTGCTAAATTATGTCAACAGTCATGTACCTTGTTCCAACCTACCAGGCTCCTATTCAAAACTTAAGCTGTAATTCTACTGTTACTATTATAATTTTGTTTTCCCATTTAATTTATACTTTTTATGCCATCAATCCATTTTGTGTGCACTGTGATTCAAATAAAGCAATAATAAAAACAAAGTGAATGTAGATTACATACGATTTTTAGCAAAGCTTCTGCACTCTGAGTGAATTGAACTACCCTGTTTGGGACTTTAATAATGATATTGTGGGAAGAGTCCAACTGCTTCCCAATATTCTCTTTCATCTTCACTAATAATACCATCACTGCGGGCTCATCACATAGCTCTTACCGATTACAGAGAGCATTTCACATCCTTCTTTAAAGCTTTCTTTGACCTACTGACTAAAGCCTGGTCAACAAGACATAAGCCAGACATCTATGTGTGACTTCTAAATATTATGCTTATAAAGAAAGAACATGTCCTTCTAGCTTTCTTTGCTTCCTGAGTGGAATTCAAACAAGACAGCTTGAGCAAAGACCATGAGGTGGAGGCAGCCTGCTGAGACGGACAAAAACAAAACTCAGGAGAGGAAACCTTACAATAATGCTATGCTGCTTTGACATAGTGTTGAAAACCTGGCTGGAGGCTGTTCTGTTCCTTTCATGGGTGTCTGATTAAGTCCACTCTCCAACCTCCTTAGGTTCCCATACTCTTGGGCCACTACACACCCATCCTAAGCACCGTGGGGAAGTCATCTGTCAACAAGAGACAGTTCCTCTGTACCTAAACCTGCAGAAGTATTTAAAATAACCCATTCCCAAAAGCCTGCGAAACCTGGATAAACTCATCCTACTCTTCATACATAATCCTCTCTTAAAATTTCATTTCAGTTCATTGCTATCTCTTTCCTTTTCCACACAGGATGCGTCCTCTGTGTGGTGACTCTAACTGTGACTTTTATGGCCTGGTCTCCTTGACTTCTGTATCAAATCTGATTTACCATCTCATGAACCTGATCAAGAAAGCGCCTAGGCCCTTGGCACCATGCATACTGGCTCTATATTGATTATTGTCTTCTTTCCTTTGAGAGAAATAAACAGACTTACTGCTATCTTGAAATTTTCCATTATTTGTACTCAAGTCTAGACTTACCTAACATAATAAAAACATTTTTAAAAGGTCTGAAACAATACTGTCAGAAATAATGATATATGAGTACTGATGGCTTAGTGCTAAAGTTATAATGATATGAATTCAAACAATACTCACTATGTGCTAAATGTTAGTAAAAATGTTTTCTATTCAATAACACATTGATCATCATAATGAACATATCCTTATAAAATTAATTCTATTATTATGTTCATTTTATAGATAAGTGAGGCACAAAGAAGTAACTTGTTAAGAGGCACATAGCTATAACAGTCAGTGCCAGGATTTGAACAAAGGAAGGTCAGCTCCTTAGTTCTCTCTCTTAATCCTTATTGCTCTACATCTCTGTTCATAACTACTTGAGTTAAACGACAGGTCACACTGATGCTGTTGTTAGATGCCTTCAAGTCAACTCCAATTCATACTGACTCTATAACAACAGATCAAACCTTGTCCCATTCTGCGCCATCCTGATGATTGTGACGGCGCATGATGGCCACCATGGTGCAATATATGTCATAAGAAATACTTAGTATTTCCAAATTCTGGAATGCATGTTAATAAAATTATTTCACTTTTCTACTTCAGAGGCCAAACAACTTGCAAAGTGTTTGCTGGGCTCTGGAGGATTAAGTGGCACATCAGAAAAAGTATTCAGATACTAAACAAAAGTCAATGGTTGGAAACTAATAGTCACTCTGGGCAAGAAAGATGGGTGGTCTGCCTCTCTAAGATTAACAGCTTTGGCAACAGTCTGTCCTACAGAGTTGCTATACAATGGAACAAACATCCCATCTTATGTCATGCTCATGGTCATTGCCATTATTGTGACATCCCTGCTGTTGTATTCACTTTGTCAATTCATCTTATTAAGCGTCTTCCTCTTTTTCACTGACCCTTTGCTGTACCGAGCATTAAATCCTTCTCCAGGATCTGGTCCCTCATAATACCACACCCAAAGTATATGAGACAAAGTATTATCCTCCATACTTCTAAAGAACATCTGACTTAATTCCTCCAAGATAAATATGTTCATTCTTCAGGCAGTTGATAGGGATACTCAATATTCTTTTCCAGCATCAAAATTCAAAGGCATCAATTCTTCTTTGATCCTCCTTAGTCTTTATGTAGCTTTTACGTGCATATGAAGTAACTGAAAAGACTATGGGTTGGGCCAAGGACCCCTTATTGCATAATTTCATCTTAAATAAAGCTTTCTGTTATGCATTTTGTGATAATAAAATTAAAAGCCAATAAAGATCTTACAGATTCATTTTATTCAACCTTCCGGCTTTTATAAAGAGAAATGTGGGGCATACAACAATTACTGGATTCAATCAAAATCACATCGCTTTTCACAGACAAAGGTGGGACTAGCAAGTGAGCCTTCTAGTCAAGTAACAATATCATTCTGTAAGATGTTGATTTGCTCAAAAACACCACTCTTTTCACAATTCTCAGTAAGCTGTTAAGACTCTCAAACTTTTCCTAAATAATACATAAGCCACATAAAATATAAAAAATGTATACAGAAACTAGATGCAGTATTCTTAGCCCTAAATTCACAGAGTTTACTGGTTTCTTTTTTTTTTTTTTTTCATTTTATTTCTATCTATAACATGGAGTTCTGGTGGCCTAGTAATAGGGAGTTGTGCTGGCAACCCAAAGGCATATGGCTCAAATTCACCAGCTACTTCATAAGAAAAAGACTGGCAATCTCCTCCTGTGCAATATATTACCTCTGAAAACCCACGAGGGTCAGCTATGAGTCAGCTCTGACTCCTAAGTACACAACAAAAGCAACCTATCACATGACATCTCTCTTTGTCCAATAACAGATATTGTTTCCTTAGTAGTGAATCACTTGTAATAACAATGTTGTTAAAATTTTTTCAACTCATTTGAGGTGGCCTAATGCTACGAAGTTGTGCCGCAATCCCAAAGGCAAGTGGTTCTAATCTACCAGTTGCTCTGAAGGAAAAGAATGGCCAATCTCCTCCTGTGAGATTGCCTCTAAAAACCTTCTGAAGATCAGCTATGAGTCAATTCCAACTTTACAACACACAGCAAAAACAAATATGATGTGGCAGAAAAGTTGAAGTTGGTACTATCAGGTCAACAACAATTTATAGCAACTTGATGGACAGTTAAAAACCTAATCCTAACCTGTACTATCCTCACTACCTCTACTATGATCAAGCCCACTGTCTTAGTTATATGTCAATCCATCTCACTAACATTCTTCCTCTCTTTCACTGACCAAGAAACAGTAGTTCAAACAGAATAAGTGGAATACTGAATGGCTTAAAATTGGAAGAGGTGTGTGTCAGGGCTGCATTCTTTCACCACGTTTATTCAATCTGTGTTCTGAGAAAATAATTTGAGAAGCTGAACTATATGAAGAAGAGTGCAGCATCAAGATTGGAGGAAGACTGACCAGCAACTTGTATTATGACACAACCTTACTTGCAGAAAGTGAAGAAGACTTGAAAAATTCACTGAAGATGATACAAGACTACAGTCTTCAATATGGATTACACTTTAATACCAAGGAAACTAAAATCCTCATTACTAAGAGGCAATACCAAAGAGAGGAGAAAAGATTGAAGTTATCAATGATTTCATCTTCCTTGAATCCATAAACAATATTCATGGTAGGACTGCTCAAGAAATTAAAAAATGAGTTACATTAGGCAAAATGTAAGTTACAGAGAGGGGATAAATGAAGTATGTCCAGCTTGAACTAGTATTTCATGTAATAGAACCTTCTCACTTTCAGAATAGTTTAAAATCTTATTCAGTGGTTACTGACTCACTCATGCATAGAATCATTAAGCAGGTAAACAAGCCAATAACCTAAATGCTTTGGGAAAATAAAATGTCTTTTCATATACGTTTTGACTCCAAGACAATGATTAGGACTTTGGAGTTTTGCTTTAAATTTAAGCAATAATTAACAGTTTTTCCCAATCACAAAGGAATGGATTGAGAAATTATGGTACATTCACACAATGGAATACTATGCAGCACACAGGAATTATGATTTAAAAAAAATTACTATCTAACATGGAAAGGACTGGAGATCATTATGCTAAGTGAACTCAGTCTCATAAAGACAAATATTGTACAGGACCATTATTGTAGATCCAGGGGGTAGGGGCTTAAATATAGAGTTGCACAATTTGATGAGTGAAGGGAGGAATTGGTAAAGGAAAGGGAAGAGGTCCAGTTTGAAAAACAATGTATATGAACTATATATGTAAACCAGTATAAAATAAAATTTTAAAAAAGAATGAACAATTTGAAACATGTGTCATTTTCTAAGTCTATTTATTTATGGGCCTGCTGTTAACTTGTATTTTGTTCCTTTACACTGAGTCACAAAATGTGACATTCACATAAAATTACCTGCACTGCACATTACAGAAAGTCCCAGAGAGTTTTCAAGACCACCTCCCCAATTAAGTCTTAGAAGAATCTATCATACAGAAAAGCTTCACCTGAAAGAACTTCATCTAACTGAACATTATAAAACTGTTACAGGGAGAAAGGGAGATAGTCCACTTTATATAAATTATACTCATTTCAAAAGACTTAGCAGATTTCTGTGAGATGTTATAAAATTAGAAATTAAAGGATCAAAGGGAATAGAGATCAACTAAAGAAAGCAAAGAATTAGTTGTTCCCAGACTTGAATTGAACAAATTACAGCATTTGAATAATGAATTTAGCTCTAAGCTCATTGATATCTGAAGCAAAAATGAAAATAGGTTAGGTTACACAGTTCTAATTTTCTGATAAGGAAAAACATCCAAGTTTATAAAGACACCAATTTTTATTCACTCATTAAAAATAGGAGTTTATCAGATATGTATTTATATAGTGTTGGATCGGTGGTCAAACAGCAGCAGCATCAAGAAGTAAATACTTAGGGGTGTTGACTATCCACCAAGCACTTTGCTAACACTCTACATTTATTATATAACTTAATCACCACAGAAACCTTAGGAGATTTCCATTTACGGATAACTTATAGAAGTACAAAGAGGTAGAGACTACACAATAGTACTGAGAAAATATATGGTACAATCAAAGACCTTGGACTTAACTCTAAAATCTCTACTTTTAAAGATAATCTTACTTCTTCTGGAATTCATGAAGTTAAATATTTTTAAATGGTTTACATGAATATAAGAATGTGATTATGATGTATAGTTATGCTTATCAACTTCCCCTCACCCCATTTCAAGCCCCCCCCCTTTTTTAAGCTTAAAGCAGCTTTATCAAAGGGGCTCCTGGGTGAGATTCTTTGGTCTGAAGAGAGGGACAGATCAGGGAAAATGGTGCCCTAAAGTGGGTTGGGGCAGGTTTTTATAGTAAGGGTCTTCAGGGAGGGACATTCCATCGTTTAGGCAGGTGGGTGAGGCTATTCACTCCTTTGTTGACATGCTGTATTCTCTGAATCTCAAGGCCTATCATTTAATACAAAACTTTTCTGTCTCACTAAAGTACACGAGATACTGAGGTCCAAAATATGGATGCATAGCCCTTCACATCATGGATCTAGTGAGAAATATGCAGAAAAAGAAATGATTACATGATAGAGATGCATTCAACAGATGATTCATTATATATATATATAAACACTGAGATGGGATTCCCCTGCCCACCACATAATTGCTTTTTTTCTTGAATAATGAAATTCAGATACTTTACTTGCTGATATTTTAACTTGATAATAATACATTAAGCATAAATTGCTACTATTTCTATGGCACAGCTTCCCTCCATTTTTGGCCACTCCGACCATGGTGATGGACATTGGGAAAACTTGACAATCAACTAAGAAATGCTTACTCAGCAAGTCCCAACTGAATATGTAAAGTAACAAGTATGTGTTCTAGAAGCTAGTGCTGAAAGGAAGGTGAAAATTTAGTTCTTGATGCAAAAACTCTTCATTTCAGGGTAAGAGACTGGAAAATGAGGCTGTATCTAGACAGAATATTATAGACTATTACTCCCAAAGTATTTTCAAAGAAGTTTTAGACTCTAGTCCTTTCCTTAGGAGACTCATCCAAGGGTTCCGGGGGGAACTAGCAAGGTCTTTAGTTGAAGGCCTTTGTAAATTTTCAAAAGAATAGGTTTTGTGTTCTAATGAAAGAACTCCCCTCTCTAAATGACACATATTTCAGATCTCACCCAGTCTGGATATGCCCCCTGCTTTTCTCCTTGAAGACTGACACTTTGGCAATAGTGATTAGCCAAAATTTCTACAGTACATAGCACAAAAAAAGCTGATTCCATTTTAGAATGTTGTTTAGCATCAATTCCTTTCTCTATTATTCTCTTTTACTCCTTACTGACAGATGATAAAAGTTTTAATAAAAGTCACAGGATGATAGGAAAGAAAAGAATATTACCTTTTCCACAGGTATCCAGTATAACCTTGTTTTTATGTAAAATTCAACCTTCAAAAATTGGCTAAGAGCTGTCTCAATACACTGTTTGCCTGTGGTAAAAGTCTAGAATATGTTCGACATACCAAAATAAAAATAGTTCTTTTACATAAAACTTTTCTAAGAGCTATTCAAACTGTACAATTTCATCTGATGCCAATATTATGTGTAAAAATAAGACTTTTCTCAACTCTCCTAACAAGTTTAAAATAGGTGAATACCATCCTGCTGTAAAAGACTTGGCCATGAGGAAATAATAACATTATCTACAGTTTGCCTTTAGAACAGCACACTAGTAAATGCAATTTCCCCTCTTTATTAGGATGTTAGATGACATGAAGAGTATTTTTTTAAACACCAATAAATGCAATTATTTCTTCAGAATAAGACCTGGGAGCATTCTTTTTATACTCTAATCTCTATAGTGATGACACTTAGATTCTAAATAATATATGAAAATACTTACTGTTGAGTAGCAAATTCTTATTTAAATTATATATCACCTAAGTATAAATGTTGACCTTCGAAACTTTTCAAAGCTACATGTCTTATCTCCTCTATGTATATTGGAGCTGAGCAATCCTTTGAATAATAGTTCCATATCAAAGCTCTTTGCCTTTCACACATTTCAACCCAATTAGAGACAAGAGAGATGAGTGTTAACAAGACAGTTAATTTTAGAAAATGTATGCAAAAAAGCCAAATGTTTTTAATTACATTAATATTTTCCACATGTAGAATTTTATCTTACTAGGCATTAAAACAATGTCAAATAACGGAAAATCAAAGCTATCAGCACTCCGTATAAAGTGACTGGCTAGACACAAATGATGTTTTAACTTCTGAAACTTCTAGCCTCTACTAGCTATTTATGTAGAGTCTATTAACAAGAGAATCTTCACAAGTACAGTTAATATGCAGACTTTTACCCCATTGATGCCTGAAGTTCTTTCTTGCAGATGTTTAGTTCATCCGCTTAATACCAAAAACAAAATAACCCATAAACAATATGCATTTGGTTATTTTGGGTTTTTAAAAAGTATCTATTTGGTCATTTTGGGTTCTAACAAATTTGATCCAATAGTTTTGCTTTCCAGAAGAGATGACATGTATGTTATACATTCATTAGATCCAGCTTGAACTGGGGGGAGACTAATATAAGGAAAAGTTGAAAGCTGGACTGTGAATAAGAATGACAGAAGAAGAATCAATACCCTTGAGCTGTAGACAGTTTTCAGAGAAGACAATGAATATCTGAAGGAATGCCAAAAAGCAAACAAGTCAATCTTGGAGAAAGTGTAGTCAGGGTTTTCCTTAGATAAAAAGATGAGGGAACTTCACCTCATATATGTGGGGCATCTCTTCAGAGGAAACTTCACCTCATCATATATTATAGGCATGATGTCAAGAAGGACCAGTCCTTGGAAAATAGGTCACATTGAGAAAGGTGGGGGGTCAGAGAAAGAGAAGATTAACCTCAGGAGCTGCCCGATGAAAACAAGCTTGGAAGCAGGAGTGGCATCCACTTCCATAAATAGCTTGCCTTCCGAAACCCCATGAACCTGGAGAAAGGATGAAAGTCACACAAGTGCTGAGGACTTTCATTCATGGGTGATATGAGTTGCCTACAACTCAACGGCACTTAACAACAACAGCAAGGTGAATTTGCATAATGACAGGAGCAGTGATCATGAAGATGGCAAGGGATGGGGCTATGCTTCACAAGGTTGGTATGAATTGTAGTTAACTTGATGTTCCCTAAAAGCAGTAGTAATTAACAACGCGGCCATTCACTTCATCACTAATATGCTCTATGACCCTATTCTAGGTCTCACAATATCAATTGTTCAAATTATGACAGCAAGATATGATATAGAATATCTTAATAAAACTGTGAGATATCATAAAAATAAGAAAAACTCATAAAATATTCCTTACAGATAAATGCCGTATAATACAATTTTTTTTTCAACATACCAAAATTGCTTGCCTAAACCATATTTCTTTGGCATTTGAGTGGTAAAGTCTTTAAAACTAGAATAGGAAAAGAGTGGCTAGGTAATAAACACTGCCTTGGAACAGATGAAGGAAAGAAGTGTTTAAAAGGAATATATAATTAGTCATTATATGTATGACAACAGCTAGAATAAGAGGAGTTTTGCAAAGTGGACTAAGGAGGTGGAACGGAGGAAGGACAGAGGAAATTCTGCAACAATGATTTTTTTAAAAAAAAAAGACAAAGAATGAGGGGAGAGGAGAAAGGATGGAGGAAAATGTGCAACAATGAATAAATGATAATCAAACTCCTCTGTAAACTTTCTTGGCAATCACAATTAAAAGAAAAAAATATATTACACACACACACTCTTGCAAACCCAACCTACTAGGTGTAAAAGAAACAAAGGCAATGTGGATACTACCAAACCCAAGATCCTAACTCCACCAAGGTAAACTGTTCCAGTCAATAAAGTCCACTGTATTGAACTAATACCTACAAGGTCAGACACGGCCCCTAACTCTGCTGCACCAACTTCTACTAATTACTGGGTGCGCAATTCACTGCAAATGACCACACAGACTTTACAGAATCTCTTTTTATTCACAACTGTGGAGCTTCAAAGGGAAAGAGGCTGAGACTAGAAGGAAGGCAATAGATATCACAGAGTAAAAGTCTAGGTTTAGTAAACGGCAGTCCCAAGCCAGGTTAACAGCAAGACATCACCGCTCAATTAGTTAAGACAGCTTCACAGACAAGATACCTCTAGTGCAGGAACTACTGACCAGGAAGGATGTCTTTTTTTCCTGATATTGAGCTTCTCAAATTCTGCCACTGAATCCGCTCAATTTAGTGGGGAGACTGCTCCCTCCCCTTTTGGAAAGTCTGATGCTCCGTAAGAGGAAGAAATGGCTCAGGCAGCTGTTGATGTATGTGGATTTGGACACACACACACACACACACACACACACACACACACACACCCCGCCTACAGGGCAGCTGCAGACACACTTCCAGGAGAGAGAAGGGTGGCAGGTTGAACCTCAAGGATTCATTTAACTTACATGTTCCTATCTGGTCAGGTTTAAGATGATGGATAGAAACGTCTTTTCCTTTTCTTTTTAAAAAATGCATAAGTTTGGAGGGTTTTTAAATTTTTTTTTAAATTTTATATTGGTTTGCTTAAAAAGTTGATATTCATTGTATTTCACATTATCCCTCACTCATATTGTGTTTCATACTAATCATAATAGCACACTAGGTCTCTATTTTAATCTCTTTAGCAATAAGCTATGGGTTTAAATATATTTAACTCAAAAAATAACACCCCAACTGCTCATATTCCAATATAAATCATATTAATATTCGAGTGGTCCTTGGTGACACTACCATTCTGAAAGTCCAGGATAAAGAGCTCTGGAGGGCATAGACTGTAGAGGGTGGTTCAGCTAACTCAAAGGTCATATCTCTCTGGCAGCTCATGTCTATCAGAAGATCCAGAGTAAAAGGACAGGCAATCTTCCCCTGTTCAATTTATACCCTTGTAAACTCAATGGAGGATCAGCTATGAGTCATCACAGTAGCAATGAAATTTGAGAGAGAAAAGTACAGGCTAGAAACTTCACTTTGAAACTTCAGATCTGTTTGGGAAGGAGAAATCCACTCAAAAACTTCCAATTTTAATTGTAATTTTGAAACAATTTATATAAAATTTATTTTGGTATTGCCCTTGAAAAATGCAGTTGACTTGTATATATGAAATTACAATCATGTAAATTATCAAGAAGCTAAAGAACAAATGATTCTTCCCGACTGACTACATGAATCCTAATAGATTTATCTCTGAATTAATGCTCAATTATTACTTTGGTAATGAAGGAATGTACTGTTCCATATACTGCTGCAAATCTATTCTTAAGATGATTTTTATATTCAAGTAATACCGGCTCAAGCTCCCATTGTGCCTTTGGTTATTGTTGTTGTTGTTAGATGCTGCTGAGTCAAGTGTGACCCATCACAACTCTATGTAAACAGATCAAAACCTTGTCCCAACCTATGCTATCCTCATACTTTGTGACACATTAGAGCCCACTGCCGTAGTCATCACCTTATCGAGGATCTTCCTCTCCTTCATTGACCCTCTATGCTCTATGCTTTAGAGCATAATGTCCTTCTCCAAGGAATAGACCCTCCTAGCAATATGTCCACAGTATGTGAGGCAAAGCCTCATTATCTTTGCCTTCAATGAGTACTCTGGCTGCACTCTCTCCAAGATATATTAATACCGTTTCAGACAAGAGTCTTTAACAAAAGTGTACAGAATACTCCTGGGTCTCCACAAGAAAAAGACCGATAATCCAATTACAAAATGAGCAAAACATCGAAAGAATTTTCTCAGATGAAAACATCTGAATGTCAAACAGACACATGAAGAAATGCTCCAAATCACTGGGAATTAAGAGAGATGCAAATCAAAACCACAATGAGGTACCATTTCACCCTAGTTATCAGTGACAAACTTTAACAGGACAGCAAGTAATAAATGTTGGAGAGGATGTGGAGAGAAAGGAACTCTTATACATTGTGGGTGGGATTGTAGAATAGTACAACCATTCTGGAAGGCAGTTTGGTGCTTCCTCAAAAAGTTAAACATAGAAATTCCGTATGACCCAGATATTCCACTACTTGGAATATACCTCGAGAAAATGAGAACTGAGGCACAAACAGAGATTTGTACACAAATGTTCATATCAGCATTATTTACCATCACAAGAACATGGAAACAGCCCAAATGTCCAAGTACAAATGAATGCATTGAGAAATTATGGTACAATCGCATAATGGAATACTATGCACCACACAAGAGCAATGTTTTTGCAAAGTATTACCTAGCTTGGGAGAGACTGGAGAGCATTATGCTGAGTGAACTCAGTCCCACAAGGATACATATTGTATAAAGGATCCAAAAGGGGTGGGAGAGGGTGGAAGCAGAGGGATGTGGATGTGCAGGGGGAGGGAGGGATTAATCATGGGGTTGCACAATTTGATGAGTGGGGGGAGGTGAGGGAAATTGAAAAAAAAGAAAACAATGTATTCAAACTTTGTAAGTAAACTAGTGATTTTTTAAAGATGTATTTATTTGTACTTTTGGTAGTCCTTGGGATATTTAGCACTCTTCTTCTATTGCTCAAAGGCATCAATACTAATTGTTTTCATTTTCTTGACCCTTAATTTGAATTTGCACCTGAGAACTTGATAGTCTTTCCACAGTCAGAACCTGGTTTGATTGTGATATTGAGCTACTCCAGCAATTCCTTCCACAGATGTAGTCAATCTGATTCCTATACAGTCCATAAGAAGTTCATATGTAAAGTCACTATCTGCATGTTTTAAAAAAGGTATTTGTGATGGATAAATCACTAAGCATAAAAATGAGAGAGTGTGGGGAACATGTCTGACCTCATGGGAATTGTTTTTGTGTTGTGGATGCTGTCGATGGGGACAGTTAGGAGCTGGGAGATGTCAGAAATGGCTGTGCTCATGTGGCCCTTATACTTTTTACACTGGAATAGTATATATTCTGATTATTTGATTCAAAGTGGTAATGCCAGTCAATCTCATCTCACTACTGCCTAAAATTTCAGTGTTAATGTGTCCCATTAAATATTTGACAACTTCTCATTTTCTTCTATCCACTCTTCTAGAATAACAGTACATTGAGAGCAGTTAGACAGTCAAGCTGGATTCAGAAGAGACCACAGCACCAGGGATATGACTGTCGATGTCAGATAAATACCAGCTAAAATTAGAGAATTACAAAAGAATGTCTATTTGTGTTTTATTGACTATTCAAAGGCATATGATTTACTGCCTCTGAAAACCCACTCTGCCCTGACTCCACGGTAGACAACAACATACTATCACATTTCAATTACCAATAAGATCAACAATGCTGCACAGATTCAAAGGAGCCTCTTGACTTAAGACAGACTAGGCAGTAAGGCCTGTGATCTAATTCAGAAAATTAGCCAACAATATTAGCACTCACAATATGATGTTGTGCAATACAATGTTGGAAAATAAAACTATTAAATTTGGAGGAACTCAAAATATCCAGTAGTTGTAACAATGAACATATCAGTAATAACGAAGGTGGCATAAAACTGAGCAATGTTCTAAGATGTTGTACGTGAGTCCCTATGACTTAGATGTCACTTCAAGGCAGCTGACAACAGTTTTATAAGAATGTTGTTATCTACTGCTTTGAACAGGACCTGACATCTCCCATGACTCAGTACCAGCAGTAGTAGTCCTCTGACATACTAGATTATTTCCATTTTATTAACCTTTTATTTTTCTCTTCATGTTGGTTCTTAAAATGAATGAACCAATTTTTAGACTGAATTTACTGTGATGAAACTAATAGCATGAATTTGTATACTTATCTACCCTTGATTACATCTTCTGTTTTCTAAATTTAACTCTTCACCCTTCTTTCTCACTTACCTGCTTAATACTGCTCTATTTCATACATCTTGTTAGCAGTTTTAATTCTAAATTAGAACAAAGCACAAACCATGGAAGAGGAAGAAGCAGGAATAGGAATTTCAATAATCTCATTCTCCATCTTGCTAAATAATCCTTTCATTGATTTATGGTTCCATTTCACACATAAGTTACCAAAATCATTAACATTTCTTCTAAGACTCCAGCTAAATGAGATCTTAGTTTCCATCTGGGCCTCTTGCTCAGGAATTAAGCTTTTCAGCTCTTCAAACCATGACACAGTCACAAACACATTCTCTGATCTCAAGGAACAACATATTTTGTCTGCCCAAGACCAACAGCTACATTTGATGAGTCTTGGGACTCTTTTTTCCCCTGTAT
This sequence comes from Elephantulus edwardii, assembly GCF_000299155.1. Lineage (NCBI taxonomy): Eukaryota > Metazoa > Chordata > Mammalia > Macroscelidea > Macroscelididae > Elephantulus > Elephantulus edwardii. Next base: position 11,083,052 of record NW_006399825.1, on the reverse strand, counting down.
CTTCTTCACTTGCACTTTGTTTAAGCCATTAAACCTAGTACCTTATCAGACTCTTCCTCCCTGGTATATCATACAGAATGAAAACATTTGCATGTCTTTCCTCATGATGAAAAAGACTACTTTCTAAACTAGCAATCTGTAACTGGGAAAACATGATACAAAAGTCAAAAGTTTCCTACCAATGAATTGCACACATTGGGAGATTTAGTTTTGTCTGGTTTAGTATGACCTAGAACAACTTATGTCATCACAGTGAGACAAGGATCTGGAGGGCCCAGCTTGTGTTTACTGTGAACTCTCCATTCCAGGCTTCAATCTGTCCAGGGAAGGTGAACGTGTGATTCAAGTGGAGTCAAGTTGCTCTTCTGATATGAAAGTTCTATTTCTGTCAAATCCACTATGGAGAAAGGTAATTTTACAATTACTTAGGCTTGACCATTTTTATAGGCTTAACCAACAGGTGGGGAAATCGACAGAACAGATACATGGACTGAAAAAGGGACCAATGTGACTTCTGGATGACTTTCCATTTCTCTTAACCTGGCCCCAACTTAGGGGTGCCTGTCCTTGCATCCTACTTAAGACTCTGAAATCATGGTTCATTTAAGATAGTAGTTTTTTTCTGTACCATTGAGTCAGAACCAACCCATAGCTGACCCTCCAATGGGTTGTCAGAGGTAATACATCACATGGGAGATTGCCCATCTTTCTCCCACAGAGCAGCTGGTGGATGCAATCCACATACCTTTTCACTGACACTGCAACTCCTTACCACTAAGCCACCAGAATCCCCTAAGATAGATCTGCTTGGTTGTAATGTCTACAAATCAGAGGGTTAAAACATTTTTCATATAAGGAAACTAGGGCTTATTACTCAATTGTCTCATCTACACTACCTCTTCTGAAATGTCACAAGTGTTCACAGAGAAAGGCAAAAAAGGGGAGAGGGCCCGAAAAAAAGGTTTATTATTATTTTATAGGAGATATCAGAGTAATGACAGATCTATAAAAGAGGTAAAGAATGAAAGTAACGTGAAAAATGTTAAGTATGAAGGTATCTAAGTAGAAAAACAGCTTGAAAGACCACTCAAGGTACAGTCAGGAGAAGAAATAATAATGAGAAATACAGACACTCAACTGAGACTGCTACTAAAGAGCCCAGCAAAGTTCTTGCCATTTTTTTAAACAACACCACTAAAGCAATGTAACAAGTTTTTGGTGGGTTTTTCCCCTCTCCCTTGCATGTGCACGTGATGAGAAACCTTACCAGTAAATGCCACAGTATACAGATTTGTAAGGGCATATTTGTCAAGATTTGTGCATGGACTTTATCCTAGTCTAGAGCTTGTTTTTAATCTTTCCCATCTGAAATCAAGTGGAACATTTAAAGCAAAGAACCATAAACTAAAGATCAACTTTAAAAATCTATATGCAATTAAGTATTTCAAAGAAAAGATCAATACTTAACTACGAAATATAACATACAAAAAGTCAACCCAGAGTGGGGGGCTGGGGGGTGAAATCATCTTTCCAAGTAACTATCCAACAGAAAGAGGTCTTTCAGAAAGACAAAACTAGACTAGCAAAACTAGCATTCACCTGTTTGACTAATATTAGTGGGCACATATGATGGCTACATATAGAACAAAAGGGAAGGTAGTATTTTTAAGACAATTTGAATTTATTACTGCTTTAAAGATCAATTAAGAAAGAAAAACAGCATTAACTTACTCAAAGCCATGCTGTTTCCCATACTACCACAAAATAAATTATGTGGGCTTCCAACAGGATAAAATCTGAGAAAGCCTTTTTAAATTGAAACTATATAAATGAAATGCTTTATTTGTTACAACAATGATACAATCTTCCTAGAGAAAACAAATGATGTTCTGTTTTAAATCTACAGTTTGAAACAATAAAAAAAAAACACCACAAACCAAATAAAATACAGTGTTATAATTGCATTCTACTTATTGACAGCCTATCCCTAACCCAACTGCAACCTTCCCTAAATCTGCAGTTTCTGAGACTGAAAATCTTTACAGGATGAGATTACCTATTTTTCTTCCATGGAAAAGCTGATGGACTCAAACTGTGAAACAGTTAAGCAGCTCAACAAGCAATGCACTGTGCCACAAGAGATCTATATATTATGTAGAACATAGTTTTATAATCAAGTTACTGACAATGTAGATCAATTTAATTATAGACAGTACAGCAATCATTAAAAAAAATTGTATACAAAGGCATACACTGTATGATTTTCAGAAGACTGGTGAATCAGTGAAGGGAAGGATACATCTATTGGTACAATTTCCTCCTTTCCCTTCTCTCTGAAAGGAAACAATCTTGACTAAAACTATGTGGCAAAAAAAGCATTAGTTTTCACTCCTTTTGCATTTAATTACCTTAGGGACGAACTTAACTCAGCTCCCAAAACAAGTTACAGACCTAAGTCCTACTCCTGCATGGCCCTGTATTCACATTTCTTCTCATCCATATCTTCTGATCTTCATACCCGTCAATCTCCTCCTGCTCTACAAGGGTTCCCATCTTGATATGGTTTCATTATATGGAAAGCTGGAGGGAAGAGTGTAAATACAAGTTCTCTGTGTTTTTGATTTTTTTTAGTAAATATATAAAATAAGAAAAAGATGAGGTTATGTACATACATATAAACTTAACATACTGAAGTTTACTATTGTTGTTTTTATGTACTATCACACTGGAACCGAGTCATACCTAACCCATCAATGGCTTTTCAGAGGCTATAAATTGAACACAAAGAGATTTTTAACAACAACAACAACAAAAATCTTAATTTTATCCTTTAACATAAGTATTTCTATCAAGTAATTTGGCATATATTTTAAATAGTTGTATATAATAGACTTCTGTGAGCCCTGGTGCACTTGTGGTAGGGACTTGTGCTGCTGACCCAAAGGTATGTGGTTTGAATCCACCAGCTTCTCAGTAGGAGAAAGATGAACAATCTCCAATACCACAGTTGTTGTCGTTGTGTACCACAGAGGTGGAACGGAGCCATGGCTGACCCGCTGGCAGGTTTTCAGAGCCAGTTAACTGCATGGGAGGTGGTTGCACATCCTTCTTTCATGGAGCAGCGGGAGGCCTTGAACTGTGTGCCTCTGGGACTGCAGCACAGCTTCTTCCTGCTAGGCCACCAGATCTCCTTAGAGCATCTTAAACTTTGCATACATCAGCATTCCCTGGTTTGTTGTTGTTATGTGTGGTTGAGTTGCTTGCGACTCATAGCGACCCTATGTACAACAGCCCTAAACCCTGCTCTATCCTGTGCCAATCACACTGCCTCTGACACATCCATTCCGATTACCCCAGTCACTGAATCTACAACAGCATTCCCCGGAGGGGTTGTTAAAACAAATCTGATCGAATAGTTTTAGGCGGAGGCCTCAGGATATGCGATGTAAACATGTTCCAGATCCTGCTGATGCCCTAGGTCTGGGGAGCGCAGACAGCTCTAGAATTAGGGAATCGGCCTCACTCTTGTTCACTGGTTTCCAGAATCACTGGGGGTGGAAATTTTTTGAGAAGTCCAATATATAATGACAAAAAAAAAAAAGTCATGTGTCTTGGGAGGAAGGATAGGATACCTCTAAAGTTAGATGGTGGTATCATCTCTTGAAAACCCCATAGGTCACTTTGTATCACATCTGCTAGGAGCCAACAGAGTAAAATATAAAAACACAGTGCTAAACACTGCAATCCGAGAGGTAAACGGTTTGAATCCACCAGATGTTCTGCTAGAGAAGGAGGGGAAATCTCCTCCTGTACCAGTCAGATCCAATTTAACGGTACCCACAGACAAAATAATAAAATTTTTATTAAAAATTATTTTTAAAAATCTACAGTGCTAACAATATAGCATTAACAACCCTTAAAACCAAGGTGTGGAAATTTCTATAAGGGTATCAGAAAAGGAAGAGAATCCAAAAGATTATTTAAAACTTTCCTTCTTGGCTTAGGACCATAATTTTAGAGGACACTTAAGTCAACTAGTATAATATAATCCACAGTTGATGCTACATTTTACACTGGTGAGAAGCTTCAAAATGGTCATTTAAGGTTAAATATGAGTCTGTTCCTCCCTGTGCACAGAAGAGTGAAGAAAGTAAACTGCCCAATGAAGCCATGAATCCTTCTCACAGAAACTTCAGGCTCCAATGCCTGAGACAAAAGGAACTAGTCGGTACTTGGCTACTACTTCTGACTACTCTGTTCAAGAACACAACAGAGAGGTCTGGACAGAGTGACAGAGAAGGGCAGGGAAAAATCCAAAAACATTTCAAAGATCAGACTTCCGATTTTCTAGGGACTTCTGGAACATCCGAACCTCAGGCACTCTTCAAACGTGGATGTGCCCACATCCCTGGGGCGACCTTGTAGACAAGCAATAACTACTGCCAACTGGTTAATTCCAACTCATGACTACTTTCTTTCCGGTTGTCAAGACTATAAATCCTTCTAGAAGTAAATTTCCTCGTCTGACTCCCACAGAGCAACACGTGGGCTAAAATCTCCAATCTTTAAGTCCAGCACTTAACCTACAATGCCAATGCTTTGTTGGTCAAATAATGGCTAGGTACATAAGAGAGTAAAGATGAATCAACTACAGAAGACCAAGTGGGTTGCATGCGCCCTAAAACAAAGCTAGGACAGTAGGAAGAGACAAGAAATGAGGACCAATAGAAACGACCACAGGTAGGAAGTACTGTTGCACTGAGGGAATTGTACCTTTATGAGATGAAAAAAAAATATGGAGAACTCATAAATAAAACACTCACTTTCTCTGTAAACTTTCATCCAAAAGACAACGAAAAGTTTTAAAAGACTTTATCAAATTAGTAAATATAAGCACAACCTTAATGACCTAAAAGTGATGGGTATAATATTCATTTAAATACAATACTGAAAATGTAACCATGTAATAATGCATTGTAAGAAATATTAGTTCTTCAAAGATTTTGCATGGAAAGTCAGAATTACAGGTGGCTGCTAAATAGATTCCTGTTGGTCCAAAGACCATGAAGATCTGAGGACAAAGAATCCTACAGTTTGTAGTTTATCACAGGAGTAATGATGGGACTCACCACCATTAGATCTCCCTTTGGGTGACACAAGAAAATGATGTGCTTTATTTCCTGGGAGAAACCACAGTACAACATAAAACTAATTTGATTTCTTAAGAAATAGATTTCATTTTTTTGTTAATATCAATTTCTCAGTAATGTTTTCCACCCTCCTATTTTCAAAAGTTGTTAGATTCTCTACGAAATACTAACAGTTCATTAGTGATGACACAGGAACATGGCAAAACCTGCCATATTTAATTATGCTGCAATCTTCTTAAAGTTAAAAAACGGCATTATTCAAATTGATGCCAATTATTTTGAAATGAAGTAAAAATGCAACTTAGCTATGAATAATTTATATATCTGTAATATATATATTTTTTTTCATCCATCCAAGAGTCTCACTTTTATGATTTAGAAATCATGCTTGTTTTTTTTTTCTGGAGATATATCTATAGCTTATATTATCTGAACATACTCTGAGATAGTTATATAAAATGTCAACAATCAAATATGAGGGAGAAAAAATCTTGGGACATGTCTCACTGTCCCCACTTTCTCATCACAAAATGTGATGTAAGATTTTTTAGGCTAACATTTTAGTTGCTCTGGAAATCATGGGCTGGCGTGAATGAAATGTGACTTATCTGTGGTCCTCATATTATAAAGAAGCCCAAGACTCATGGAGAGGCAGAGTTCAAATACTTAGGTTGACAGTCTTTGTTAAATCCAACCTTTGAACTGACTCAGTCCAGATGCAGACGTCGGACTGAAGACGTCTCTAGATCATTTTAGACCCCGGCCTCTTAAGTGACTCAGGCTGTTGAAATTTCCCAGCTGAGGCCCCAGCTCTCATCAAGCAAAGACAAGGCACCCCTGCTGTGCCCTGCCTGAACTCCTGAACCTATAATCATAATAAAATTTGTTTCTTTTATATTTATATATTTGTGCTACTATTGGTTTATTAGCAGCATTAGGTAACTGATGCATCCTAGTAATAAAATTATAGATGGATTTGATATTATACAGAGAAATTTGAAAAGAAATGTAGCAAACATGTTAAGAACATTAAAATCCAGAGAATACTTTCAAAATACCACAAAATCATAAAAGAACTTCATATACTACTTTTAAATTACCTTTAAGTGTTATGATTACAATGCCGAGGCGTTTTCTTAAAAATAAATGTTCTAACTATTTGATGGGTGGGGGGTGAGCGAAACTGAAAGAATTTGTACAAATTTATATTTGAATTGTGTAAATAAACTAGTAGGGAGAAAAAAAATGTTCTAATATTTAAATAAAAAGTTTTTATAGCCAAACTGTTTCTCCTCATTTAAAACAAACAAACAAAAGGATAAAATTGCGATGATTCACTCATTATTGGTAAAAATATTCTGTCTTCCAGAAATGAAAGTAGAAACTTTAGGCAAAATTCTAAGAAAAACCTCAATTATTCTCACCCTTATATAATCCCCTCATTTTTTAGTATGGATGTAGAATTTGTGATATGATATCATTCCTGTAATTATCTATTCTATTAAATGATTGACCTTACAGATAGATTTTCAGAGTATTAAGGGTGAGTAAAATGAGATCCGTGACTTCCAAGCAAAGCATTTGCACCAGCTGAAAATAGAGAAAATGTAAACCATCATGGATGGGGGCAGAGGCGGTGGGGAAGGAGAAGAGAATATAGAGATTATAGAAGTATGAAAAATAGTCAGTGCTGCTTATTTCCAGATGGAGGACAACATGACAGGTGAAAGAGAACTTGAGGGACATCCTGGAGCCGAATGAGTTCTCTAGTAGATGACCACCAAAGGCACAAGGACCTTGGGCTTTTAACTCTAAGGACTTGAAGTCAGTCAGCGGAGTTTTCTAGAGTCAACAGCCTGATTGATACCAGGATTTCACTGATGAGAGAGATGCCCAGTAAGAGAACCTAGCTCAATCCTCTTGGAGTTCTGATTTCATGGAGCAATGAACTAATAAAATGATGATGTTTTAAGCAGAAACATTCGTCGTAATTTTCCATACAACAATGTAAGGAATACTCAGATTGTGTAAAATCACAGAGAGTGGGAAAGATCCAGTGTGAAAAACAATGTATACGAATTTTGTAAGTAAACCAGTATAAAATAAAAATTTATTTATACACACACACACACACACACACAGAGTAACAAATACTCTAGTATATGCTAGCCCTGGCTCTATTCTCATCAGATAAAGAAAATGTTTTAAAATTTTAGATAAGTCTTTGTTTTTAACTCTTTTTACTTCTCTTTATGTCAATTAATCCATTTATTGGTAAATTAATCTATGTTTAGGTTGGGGTTTTTGTTTGTTTGTTTGTTTGTTTGTTTTGTTTTGCTTTTTGAGGAGGGAAATACCTATATGGAGCTCTGATAGCCTAATGAGTACGTCCTTGTGCTTTCTATCAAAAGCAGAGTACTTTCAAACTCACTAGCTTCTACATTGAAGGCAACTGCCTCCCTTGTGATTTACAGCCTCTGAAAAATCAGTGGAGAACTAGCTAGGAGTTGGTTCCAACTCAAGGACACCTAACAACACAAAAGCAACAATCATAGTTTAACATCTTCCCTCCATACCGTAAACAGAAAGATGAATTCATTAGATGTTCTCTGAGCAAAACATGCAGTCAGCTCCTCCAAAGAATGACTGTCCAGGAATTCTGAGGATTGATGCTACTTTGTGCTTTGTGCTATGGATTGCAATGAGTTGTAATCAACTCTTGGATGTCAGATTTGGGTTTGGTTTGGATGCAGAAACCTGAGTCCTTATCAAATCTATGAATGTACCTTTCTGAAGAAATGAAAAGATGATGCACCTTCTAAAACGGCTGTATCTCTTTAAAAAACGAAAAGATTTCATTTCTTGGGGTACATTTCAAAACTACTTTTCCCAAAATGGGATTATAGTTTTTATTTCCCCCCAATCTTCATTTTAAAAATTGTAAGCATGGTTAAGAGAATAAAAAAAATTCTCATTTATAAAATATATTTAATTACATTCTGAAAGTTCCTTTATTTATGTATGAGTGCATATGTCTTTATTTCTTAACAACAACAACAAATAAAGGTTGCTGGCAACATGATTCCACAGAATGCCTTTACAACAGTAAGAACATTTTCCTCACCACCACAATACCATGATCACAAAAAGAAAAGTAAAAATTAAAAGTTCCACATTGTACCCAATATCTTTTACATTTTTTTCTGAACCAGAATAAAATAATGTTTCATACTCTATAGTTAATGAAGTTTCTTTAGGTTCTATTCTTCCCATCTAGACCAGTGACCTAGTTTTCTTAGGGTTTTTTTGATGTTGAATTTTTTTTTTAAGATACCTGTCCATCTGTCTCCTAAAATGTCATACGTTAAGATACGAACCATTTCATCAAAACACCATTTCATTCTTTCATCTATCACTTTAATTTCATGTAAATTAAAAATTAAACCTAAAGAACAGCTTAAATCCAAGTTTAACAATTTTAACAAGATGCTAAGAGAAACCTGTGGTGTGGAGGTGCTCACTTAACCTTGATGGGCATTTCTGTCAAAACACCAGTGTGGCACATACAAAAAAATGTGCTCTAGTGTGGACATAGAACGTCCTGTCTCTGTGCTAATGTCATTACTACACTGTTTAGTTCACTGGTGTGTGGTGAGCCACATATCAAGCTGCTTTGAGGTTGGCAGTTCAAATCTACAAGATGCTTTCAGGGAAAAAGATTGACAGTCTCTACCTATAAAGATTTTCAGCCTCAGAAACCAGATGGAGGATTACCTGGAGTTGGAATCTACTCATTGGCAATGAGTTTGCGTTTTGGTGTATTTAGACACAATTTGTCGATCTATTTATAGTGTAATGCTAAGAACATACTGTTTTTCTTTCATATATCTCAATCTGAAGTCATTGAATGAGGTACAATAAACTCTCTAAGTTTTATTTTCATTTGTTTTTCATAATTAATTTGGTTTTCTAGGTTCTTTTTATTTCCACATAAGTTTCCAACCCCCCCCCACTCTTCTCCTCTCCCCAAAATCTGCTGGGTTTTCTAGAGATTACATATAATTTATGAATTAATTTTTTTAGGAACATAGTATTTCCGTAACTTTAACTTTCGGATCAATAAAAAAAATCTCTAACATATGTAACTTTTCAAATTTCTTTGAGCAGTATTTTGTAGTATTAAAATTATATACTTCTTTCATATATTTTGTTAATTGAGGTCCTAAGCACTCTGTGGTTTAGGATACCACTATAACCTTATCATTCAATGTCAGTATTTACTCATTTATTTTTATTTAATATATTAAAAGCAATCATAGTCTTCATATTCTTTTGATACTATTACATTAAGTGCTCAGAAATGTGACATTTTATCAGTTGAAGTTCCATTCACTGATGCCCAGTTCAGTTCTTGAAGATCTGATTCCAACAGACTGATCTCTTTCTAGCTAGGTGGGACCGCAAGATTACTTAGGATCACCTTGTACCATCTCCATGGGACCTTCTTTAGCCAGCATCATGCAGTAGTAATCGTAGTACTAGTATTACTATTACTCTGTGTGTGTGTGTGTGTGTGTGTGTGTGTGTGTGTGTGGTGTGAAAGGCACCATAATGGCAAGTGCTCAGCTTGGGGTGGCACGGACATTTGAACTGAAGCTCACAGTTAGAGACCATCTGCTTGCTAAATCTTTGCCAAATAGGCTTTAGTAGAACTGTGTCTAAGAATCACCCTCAGGTTCCTGAATTCTAGCCCTTTTCCTTTGCAGCCTGCTTGAGGCTGACAGTGGTGTTATTTATACCCAACAAGAAAAATAATGTTTTCCTGATCTTTCACCAAGTTATATATTGTGAGACATAAAAGCTTCACTTTTTCATCTCCTAAGCACACCACCATTTTCTGTGTGAAAAGATGATAGATGTGGGCAAACTTGCCGGATTACAGAAAACAATCTCACTCCAAATGAAGATTGAAAAGAACTCCTCTCTGGTTCGACCTGTTCTTCATTTATGAGAAGGGAAAGGTAAGTAACTCCTGTTGAACTGAGAAAGTCTTAAAAAGCTCAAATGATTCACAAAAGTGCTCAAAACTAATAGTGTCATGAAGTCTGATGGCAACCCAATCTGAGAGAGATCGTTCCAACTACACCACCCTTCTAAAGGCTCCAACGTGACTGGAAGGCTTGTCTAGACCATAAATAAATAGACATTTAATTCTACATTTAGCCACTTGAAAATTAATTGTTTCACTTAAAATATACTGAATTTTGTTTGAATGTCTCACACACATTCTTAGTTCTCCTCAATACAACTGTCTGTTAAAAACTATCTAAAAAAATAGTAATCACTTCTGGGACAACTTTTTATTTTTGGTAACTTGTTAGTTAGCTACAACAGATAATGCTCTAAATGAGCCTAGATTAATTTTACATACCCTAAGCCAAATTTGGAGGGTTAAAACTTAATCATTCATAAACCTTCCACCATTAATCTATAGTCCAGGGGAGGAATCCCATGTATTTCCAGTTCTTTTGTGAGTGAAATACAATTTAACTTTGCTTTCATTTTAATAACAATCGCAGAGAATTACACACACACACACACACACACACACACACACACACATATTACTGCCAGATTCAACAAGGAGTCCTTTTTACTGGTCTTAAAATAAATAAATAGAGTAAGTGGTGATAAAGCATTGTAAATCAATGTTGAGAATCCACAATAAACTAAGTGCCTGGAGGCAGAGTAAGAGCCATTCTTTGCTTCAATGGGTAAGAACCAGAGCATCAATTGTTTATCATTATTATGCTACAAGCAAGAGCAAAACCTGCCAACACAAAACTAGGAACAGCTTTCCATCACTAGGGAGTGAGAAATGCTAAGGGCTTGCAAAATATCATATTAACAACCAACCACAACCCTCTAAAATATCTAATTGTAAATCAACAATCTGATCTGTCATCTCCTACACTCCTAATATCTTAGAATTCCAATCTCTTTTCAAACTATTGCCACTGAAACAAAGGTAAAGACTAATTTTGGTCAGAAACATTTTATGTTAAAGAAGTCTAGAAATTCCAAAGAAAGAAAAATCACAGTAGAAAAGAGTGAGCCACCCTCTGTAGCACCAGATGGCACAGATAAAGGGATGTTGTGCACTCCAGCCTAGCAACGAGGTACTTTTATCACTGTCATTTATACATGCCCCAAAGGTGCGCAATGCAACCTAACGTGGAGATTCTTCAATGACAGCTGAGACTGAAATATTCCATCTGTGTTTAATACAGAGATTACACCCTTTATTCTCTGATGAGGGCCTTTCAGAATATCATTATGCAATATTTTCTTCTGAAAAACAACATCTTTCCCAAAATCACCTTCAACATCTGTCTGCAAGATTGCTTTAAAAAATATTTCATAAGTGAAAGAAACAAAGCTATTCTTTCATCTTTAGTTCTAATATTAAAATTCAATCTTAATATTGATTATATATGTAT
>NW_006399825.1:11066709-11071298 GCF_000299155.1 Elephantulus edwardii | reverse complement strand
CATTAAAATGTTCCACTGAACAGAATATAAATTATTGATTACTTCAAAAAGATGTACATTCCAAATACTTCTGCTTATGTAGAATGTCTACAAATACCAATAAATAGTCATTTGAACAGAAGGATAATATTAAATAGTTTAAATCAAGAAGCATGTATACTTAAATCCCAAAAGCACACAGTTCAAATGCACCAGATTCTCTGCTGGAGAAGTAGGGGCAACCTCTTCCTGTGCCAGTCGGATCAGATTTGATAATATACAATAACAAAAAAAAAACAATAAAACGCATGTATCCAGGTTTGTTCATATCTTTGGCTGATTTGTATGGTAAAGGCAGAAAAAGAGTAGTTCTGATTAAATTTTTGAAACTTCTATCTAAATACACTATTTGTATTATCATCAAAGAATGTTTATTAAAGGCTATAGATCAGAAAAAAAACCTCTAATTCACTGCTGTTTAATTAACCTGTCAGTTTGTCCATTTCAGTAATAGTGTCCGTCCCCATCCATGCTGTTCTGGAATCTGTCCCACAGTTACCCATCCCCTCGCAATCATTATCTTCACGAGGTTCTTTATTCTGCTTCAAATTCTTACCAAATAGCCTTAACACAGAAGAGAATCAGATTGAAAAGCAAGATCTCCAGACTTGTGTGAAGACGTCATTCAAATCCCATGTCAGACACTCCTTACCTTTATAAAAGAAATCATAATTAAAGAGATAATCATATCTCATAGATAAAGTACCTGCTTGTTTTCTATGGTAAAAATATAGCGGGAATTTTTTGTTATTGTTAGGTGCTGTTGAGTCATAGATGATTCATAGCGGCCCTATGAACGAAAGGCCTGAGCACTGTTCATAGAGTTTCCGGAGGCAAGCTATTTTGGAAGTGGATGCCATTCCTGCTTCCAAGTTTGTTTTAATCAGGAAGCTCCACCAAAAACTATCTGCCATGGGGAAATAAGATGATAGATATATTTGGGGGAAAAAATGTCTGCCTAGAAACTACAGACATCAATATGATGCTGCTTTCTACATATCTGACTTAGAAATTCTACATAATATCTTTAGATGATTGTAGACTGATTTTAAAGTAGTTTTGAGTGCCTAGAAGCCAATTTTAAAATGTAGAACTTTGAATTTCTGAGAATTGTCATTATGATTGGAAGAAACATTAATAACAAAACTAAACAGTAGTTAACATGAAGTAGCCTCGTCTACCAGGTTATTCAAAGCTCTCAGCTCTGACACAGTCTTCTGTTCTAGCTTAGTGATCTGAAATGAACACGCATCTTTTCATCACTACCTCCTCTGAAGGGCATTCCCTGGGAACTCCACAGATTCTCAGTACAGTTTCAGTGAACTGTAAATGGCATAAAAACGGAATTGAAGAATGAGGAAGAGAGGTGAGAATAACGAGCTCTAACTTAAACAACCTATTTAATAAACTTGTCTGAGAAAGGAGAAGATGGATTGGAGAAATTGAAGAGAAATGAATGCAAGGAGGAATAAGAGGTGTTTCTCCTTTCCTCACTGTGTACAAAAAAACCACAAAAATTTCACAATGATGAGCTGAAATGAGCCATTCCAAGAACAGAGCAGAAAGCCAAAGAAGGACGGGTCTGTGGAGGAGAATTCTTAGGGAGAGGAAAAGAATCGAGCAGGAAGGCAAGTGCGATTAGCCATATGGAACAGAGGCAATTTCAAGTCTCAAGGACAGAAATGATTACTTTTTTTTTAGGCAATAATGTTAGGTGTTGAGAAAGTGTATTCAAGCTGCAAGGTCTTTGCTTCCTCTTCAAAGCAGCTGGAAGGATCACTAGCTAAGAGTTAAATGGGCAGAGGTGGTGCTGAAGCTTAATAGAGATGGTATGGGTTTAAAACTACCTCAGAAAGAAAGGGATCAAGCAAAAGCAAAACACTCAATTTGACATTTGTCTCCAGGAATGAACAGTAGCCAAATTGTAGATGATAAAATAGGGGGGAAAGGAATAGATGATGTCTCGATGGTGACTATGATTTTATTTTCATAGCCTATATATAGGTTCTTAATCCAGTTTGAAGATACAATAAGCCTTGGGCTGCCATTTTGAAAATGGAGATCAGAGATGAAGGAGGATGAACTCCCCAGGTGAACTGGGAAGGCATTGTAAGTGACTGCTCAATTAGTGATGGCTCAACAATTCTTTGCCTTCAAGGTCAAACTGACATTAAAATGTCATTACTTTTCATAACCAAAGGTACATTCTTTGTCTGTCATCATCCAATATGAGCATGAGAATAAACATATGCATCTCTTTGCCTTTTACAGAGAGAAGGCACTCCTGACAGCAGTGAGCCTCCTCTGTGTACAGGTGTGGCACGAGTGAATGACGGGTGGTCTGTAGCCCTCGCCGTATTCAGTCTGTCTGTGAGTTAATGATAATAGCCACTGTTTGCACAGGTTGTCCATGCTGTGTTCTGCTGCCGAGTCTCCTAGTCAGCATGACATTTTTCTTCCAACTGAGCTACTCCATCTCTGATTTCTGCTGTGCCAACATGGTCTGTTAGCTACTGTCACTTCCCAGATGTCAATGGCTATGTGACATTTGTGGGGATCATGTCAGAATTGTCCTTGAAACATTGACTGTTACCTCCCACGAGTTCACAGTGTTAGTTCTTTGGTTTTCTTTGACATTTTCACAGGAATACCCCAATAAAGGAAGGTTACAGTTTAGTAAATATTAGGCGAATACATTCCAGAGTCTCAATTAAACTCACTCATGCTTGATACCTGATGTTGAATAAACAGGTAAAATGTGCTCCTTGAATATGTAAAATATGTAAAGTAGCTTTCACTGACTTTAATATCCTAAAGATGGCCAGGCAAATGTTAAACCAAATGGTACCATTATGGGAAAGAGAATCTTCAGATATTATTACACTTCCAAGTTTGGGATATTTTATTTAAGCATTTTGAAACACTGTTTCAAATCATTAGAAGGGAAAGAGGGGAAAACAAACAGATGAAATAAAGAAAACTTTGTTGTTAATTTTAGTCTTCCCTAATAACCATATTTTAATACTTTTATTAGATTTAGTGCATCAAAATATATTTATATATATCTACACATGTACATACATATATTTATAAGTATAAGCAAATATGCATATATATTTACAAACATCATACATATATATGCATACACAAACTCATGCATATATACACGTATATAATACATACACACATATTTTTATAGTTTTTCAAGATAATTTCTCTTCTTCTTAAGTAAATATCATAACTACAAAGAATTCATTCTCTCATGTGAGAAAACGGAAATAGGAAATGTATTCTTCAAATAGCCATAATTCAAAAAAAAGTGAAAATATCTAGGAAGAAAATCTACATTTGTTTGTCTTTCCTTATTATGAAATATGCTCAACTACTTATACACTTGTTCTCTCCTATATTTTAGTGTAAAAATATCTACCCAATCAGTGTCTTTCATCCCAAAACTCTGCACTTATTCATAACACTATGCCACCTTCCCAATAACCAGTTCCCTTTCCTCCATGATGCCTCTGTCAAATAATCATCACTGTAAACACTTTGCATCAGTTTTAGCTCCTGAAAATTCTTCTCCTCTTGCTCTAACCCACACTTACCCTCTGAATTCTTTGCCCTCTTATACCATGCGTGACCTATTCTACTTCCTCAGGCGCATAATTAGACTTTCAAGTATACCTTGTCTTCACAGTAACATCACGAACTCCTTGAAAGTAAGGAAGGCATTTCTATTAATTTGTATCTCCTACTACTTCACTTCCATATAACGACATTATAAATAATTAATAAAGAGAATATCAAAGGACCACCTCTCCAAGTTATGCAGCACCTCGATTATTCAATCCAAAGTGTTGTAGATAATCAGAAGGAATTCCTAGAAGGGAATTTTTAACTACCCTGTGATGACAAAGGTCACAAAAAACAGTGGGAAATGAATTTATACGGAATAAGAAAACAATAATTGAATAGTGAGGGAATACTTGGATGAATGACACCAATAATTAATTCTAAAATGCATTCTTGAAGTGAATACATTAATGAGTGCTGATCCACAAGGGGCATGCAATCCATAAAGGATTTCACTCTGAGTAACCATAAGATTAGGAGACATGATGCTTTTCATTGTTTCATAATATATTAATTTTTTGCCAGCATCTTCTAAAGTGTAGGCTAACTAAAATGTAAAATAGATGAAGAGAAGCTAAATAATATAATTCTTAATTATTAGCAAAATGTGAGGTACATGAATGACTGTCAATCAAATGTTATCAAATGCTGCTCTTTTAAGGTGAATGGTGACATGGTAAAATAAAACATGTCTTATAAGGTAAAACACAATGTCAAAGCTTCCAATACATGTAGCACCTAAGGGTTTGGGGAAAAGGATTTAATGAAACCAGTATTAAGAAAAGGTATTTCAACCTATATGCAGAACAGATTATCCGGGAAGCTGGGCTCTATGAGGAGAAATGTGGGGTCAGGATTGGTGGACGATTTATCAACAATCTGCGTTATGCGGATGATACAACCCTGCTTGCTGAAAC
>NW_006399825.1:11061884-11065998 GCF_000299155.1 Elephantulus edwardii | reverse complement strand
GGACAGTAATTATAAGAATAAAGTTTTCATGCTCTTGTATTTGGTCCTAAAGGCAGGTAAGAAATCAAAATCAGCAAGTGTATTTACTTTGCAGATAAGGGGAAAAAATTACTGTTTCTTGCTCAAAGGCATTTAGAATTTACTCTTAGGTTATATAAATAATTAGATTGTATCTGCTTATTTTATTGATCATAATAAGCTAGTCTCCTTAAAAAAATATTTCTGGCCAACTTCCAATGTACTGCCTGTCAATATATTCATGTTTTTCACAGTACCACAACCACCTGTGTCACTCCACCATTCGGCCTTCTAGAATTCTCCTTCTAGAAAATGACTTAGCATAATATCTTCTTCACTCATTCCTGAAAGTGCCTTTAAAACTCTAGAAACAATAAGTTAAAAACAGAACAAAGACAATCCCTTCAGAGCATATAATGAAATGTTAATAATTTATTTATTTTGCTTTTCACTTTGTAAGTAAACCAGTGAAAACTAAAATTTTCAAAAATCATCTTAAAATAAATCACTATCTTCTAAAAGGTCCTAGAGGATAATGAAAAATAAAAAGATGAAATTTTTCCTTTTTCTTTGGTAAATGTATAAGAATAGAGATGGATATATTTAGCTCATGCAAACATATCAAAGTTTTTATTAAGATTCAAAATATAGGTATGATTTTTTAAATGTTACCTAATTCAGAGCAATTTATGACTTATCATAATTCTTTATTTATATTACATTATTATATTACTTAATAAACACAAAACAAATTTCATTCTTTTCAGTGATTAAGTCATCGTACTGTGAAGATATTACTTGCTGTTGTGCTGTTGATTCAGCTTCTGAAGTTCAGTGACCCTGCATACTTGCGCGGTAT
Organism: Elephantulus edwardii; assembly: GCF_000299155.1. Classification (NCBI taxonomy): domain Eukaryota; kingdom Metazoa; phylum Chordata; class Mammalia; order Macroscelidea; family Macroscelididae; genus Elephantulus; species Elephantulus edwardii. The sequence continues at coordinate 11,065,121 of NW_006399825.1, read as the reverse complement.
TGGTAAATCAGGCATCCTCACAACAGTGCTATCATTTTGAACCCGTGATTGTTGCCATTATTAACATATCTCTTGAACGTCATCTTTTCTCACTGACCCTCTACTCTACCAAGCAGGATGTCCTTCTCCAGCGACAGGACCCTGTGACTAACACGTGCAAAGGATGTGAGACAAAAATCCTTCCTAAGGAGAATTTTTAAGATACTTCCAGTGTAACCCAGCTTGAAAACACAACTGAGGGTCAGGTATGAATTAGTTCTGACTCAGGAAGTCCCTTGTTGTTGCTGCTAGATACATCAAGTATGACTCAGAGATACCCTGAAAACAACAGATTTGAATCCTGCCCTATGCTATGCCGTTCTCATGATCTCTGACACACTCATTACTGCAGTCTCTGTGTCAATCTGTTTTGTTGAGGGTCTTCCGCTCTTTCAATGACCCTCCCTCCACCTTTCCAAGCATGACGTCCCTTTGCAAGGAATAGTCTATCCTGGCAATATGCCCTGGTGGTATATAATCTTCTAAAACAGATGAGTTTTTCCACATGATAGCTAATATTTTTTACCTATATTAAAATTCAAAGACATCAGTTCTTAGCTCTTCCTTACTGATTGTCCTAATTTCATATTTATATGCTGCTTCTGCTATGTACATTCGAGTCAGACTTGACTCAAAGCTGACTCTCCGGTGGGGTTTCCAAGGTATGGAGGAGATTGCCCATCCTTCTCCCACAAAGCTCCTAGTGGATTAAAACTGCATCCCTTTGGAATTGCAATGTAGCCTATGACTAGGCCACCAGAGCTCCCTGTGAGGAGACTGAAATGTCATGCTTTGGACCAGGCAGACTTTAGACCTCAAAGTGACACCTTTGGTTTATAACACTTTAAAAGTAGCTGAATGGATTTTGTAATTGTGTGTTTCTATTTTTAAAAATTAACAATGCTGTTTATCACACCATCTTATTAAATCCTCACTGTACCTTCCTTTCTGTTCTTTCTACCCATCATCCTAATCTCTGCTCCACTCTTCCTCTCTTCCCATCCCTGTCAACTCTACATAATTGTTTCTATCAGTGTATAAACTTGTCATGAGCTTTTTATTCCTGTCAGTCTCACATATCCTGTTCTATGATGTTAATTGCAATAGTCATCCAATGTTATCATACTGACCTTCCCTTCACTTAGCCCAGTAAAGTGTTCATTATCTATCCATTCATTTGCTTCTCTCCCTGCCCCCTAAATCATACTATTTTTTATAAACAGTGGTCTTTTACACTTTTATTCCTTTAGTGACTGACTTATTTCACTCAGCATAATTTTGTCTAAACTCATCCACAAGTTCTTCATTGTTTATCAGTGACATATAATTCTCTATTTTGGGAAAGCACAACAGTTTCTCTAGCCATTCTTGCGTTTATGTTGTTTCCATCTCTTTGCTGTTATAAATAAAGAGGGCGCTCTGCTGTAAAAAATCTGAGTGTGTGTATATATCTATTTTAACCACAGCTCTTATTTCCTTAGGATATATTCCCAGTTGTTGTTGTTGATATGTACCATTGAGTCAGAACCAACACAGAGCTGACTCTATGGTGAGTTTTCAAAGGCAGTTCATCAAAGTGAGGAGATTGCCCATTGTTCTGCTGTAGTACGGCTGGTGGATTCAAACTGGGTGCCTTTGAGATACAGTACAGCTTCATACCACCAAGCTACCAAAGCTATTATGTTCCCAGTAATAGTATATTCCCAGCAGAAAGCAATGCATGTCTGATAAAGGAATAACATAAGATTTCTAGAAAATGCTAATACTTCAACATGTGAAAGACTTAACCATTACCAAAACGGGCAAAAGATATAAAAAGACTCTTCACCAAAAAAGCATTCAGATGGCCAAGAAACACATGAAGAAATGCTCATACATAACTAGCCATTAAAAAGATGTAAATGAAGACAAGCAGTAATAGCAAAGTTCAACATGATAGTAAATAACAAATGTTGGCGAGGATGCAGAAACGGTGGAGCTCTCATTCAATGCTGATGTGAACAGTCTGGCCCAGCCACAATGCAAGGCAGTTTCCTCAAAAGAGTCGAAAACAGAAATACTATTTGATTGATCTATACCACTACTGTTTTTCTCTCTCTTTGTTTTTAATTAATTTATTTGAAAGTTTGTGAATCATACTGATCTTTGATCATTTATTCATGTACACTTTGTTTTGTAACACTGTAATGACAATATTATCTGATAATTAATACATATTGAGTTTTATAACCCTGTAATTACAATTTATTGGATAATTAATACACATTTTATTTTTTGCTTAATTTTGTTTTTATTTTTAACATTTGACTGTAGATCTTCAAATCATGGATATATCAGATCAGACATTCACACTCTTGTTTTATAATATTAATTACCATTGATTAATATGATTCAGTTATTACAATATCAAATCAACCCTTTATTGTGTGTTGCTTTCCTGTTCAAACAATTTGTCAATTTTTACTCTCCTCTGCCTCTTTTAAATCCTTAACTTGACTTCTTAATCCTGTTTCCATGGGTGTTCATTGTGGATCCAAACAAAATGAAATCCTTGATAACTTCAGTATTTTCTTAATTATGGTATTATTTGCCAAATATTTATACTTTATAAAAATATATCCAACAGGTAAACATTGAGGACAAAAGACAAATTCGTGACATCTTAAGGTATTACTGTTGTTGTTGTTGTTGTTGTTGTGTCCTGTAGAATCAAAGCCGACGCACAGTTAAGTCTCTGGTGGGTTTTCAGAGGCAGTTAATTGCACAGGAGGAGATTGCCCATCCTTCTTCCACATATATTCCTAAAAACTTAAGGCAGCCGAGACAAGAAAATTCTTCTCATTCATATTACATGCACAAATGGTTACAGAATACCAACTAGATACTTTTGTGGATGAAACTCAAAATCACTGCCATCGGCTGAGCTGGAACCAACCTATACCTGTCATTGAGTTTTTAAGTCAGTAAATTTCACAAGAAGAGACTGTCCATCTTTCTCTATCATTGCCACTGGCAAATTTGAACAGTCATCAAAGTAAACTTTTGAGTTTGCAGTGAAACTCCCTATGGACTAGGCTATCAGATCCCCCTTTTTGTAGATAGGTATGTTGTCTACAAGAGACACACCTGAAAAATGAAGATAAAGACAGGCTAAAAGTAAAAGGGTGGGGAAAAATACACCAAGCAAATGGCAACCAG
>NW_006399825.1:11026204-11057702 GCF_000299155.1 Elephantulus edwardii | reverse complement strand
GTAATAGCTAGGATACTGATAAAACAATTCTCCTTCCTATATTAATTTCTAATGGCTGTTCTTGATTCATTAACTCCACAAAACAGCAGAAGCAGAAGATGAAAAGTGAGATATGGTACAAAGCCCACACGCCTTTCCAAATGACAAACAGCAGAACAACAGTGTCTGGAACATGTTCAGAAAAGTCTCTTAAGCATATTACACAAAGAATGTAATGATGCATAGTACAAATAATGCCTCTGCTCCAGACAAAGCATTGTAAACATGAGTATTTGTGAATAATAATCACTCACAAAAGTCTTGGCATTTCCCCAAGATGATTAACAAGGTACAAAAGTATCATTACTTGGAATCAATAAAAGCAAGAATACAATACCTGCCTAACCTCTGAGCTCATGTTTTAGCCCAAAAGCATCCTCTCGCTTCTCATTAGTCAAACATTTTAGAGTTAAGATACTGGTATTGCCGCCTTTAAAAAAAATGAAAATAAAAAAAAAACAAGAATCCCAAAGCTTAACAACGGGTATGCTTACTAAACATGATTATTGTGAGAAGCATCTAAGAATCCTGGTTTGAATATGTTGCTGCTGCTGTTGCTGTTGTTGTTGTTGTTGTGTACTCTAGAGTTGGAACCAACCCATAGCTGACTTTCCTGCAGGTTTTCAGAGGCAGTTAACTGCACAGGAGGAGATTTCCCATCCTTCCCCTGTGGAGCAGCTAGTGGTCTCAAAACCTGTACCTTTAGAATTGCAGTGCAACTTCTTGCCATTAAGCCACCAGAGCTTCCTGGTTTTAATATGTTGTCGTTGTTGTTTATTGCCTTCGAGTCGTAGAGGACTCATAGCGACCCTATGAACAAATAGCCTGAGCACTGTTAGTACATAGAGTTTCCGGAGGCAAGCCATTTCGGAAGTGGATGCCGCTCCTGTTTCAGGGCTTGATTTAGTCGGGAAGCCCCAGACAACACTGTCCACCATGGGTACCCATTACCATGACTGGCACATTACTGTCACAGTCTTCAGTATACACTATAGAAAAATAGGAAAATATAACCAAATGGTGATTTGAAATTATTCAAGGACTCTAGGAAGAAAAATGTGCCATCATGATAAGAGGAAGACTGACCAATAACCTACGTTATGCAGATGACACAACTTTGCTTGTTGAAAATGAGGAGGACTTAAAGCACTTGCTGTAGAAGATAAAAGAATACAGTCTTCAATATAGACTGCATCTAAAGGACAAGAAAACAAAAATTCTCACCATTGGATTGATAGGCAATATTATGATAGATGGAGAAAAGACTGAAACTGTCAATGACTTCATCTTGGATCCACAATCAACACCTTGGTACCACCAGTCAAGAGATGAGAAGACATATTGTACTGGGAAAGTCAGTAGTCACAGATTTATCCAAATTACTGAGGAGAAATGATGTCAGTGTAAGAACTAGGGTGTGCTTGATTCAGTTAATAGTCTTTTCAATTATTTACTATACATCTGAGAGCTGGAGAATGAATAAGGATTACAGAAGAAAAACTGAAGCCTTTGAGCTGTGATGCTGGAGAGAGAAGAGTACTGAATATCCCACCAATTGCCAAAAGAATAAATAAATATTTCTTAGAGAAAGTGCAGCCAAGGTGCTCTTTAGAGGTAAATATAAAGTTTGTCTCATATACTTTGGGTATGTTGCTGAGAGTGAGGCTATTCCATGGAGAGGGACCTCATGCTTGGAAAGGCAGTGGGTCGGTGAAAGGATGACCCTTATCTAGATGGATAGACACAGTGATTGCAACATTGGGCTCTAGTGTTTCAGAAAGTGTAAGGATGGCACAGCATAGGACAGTGTTCAGATTGGTTGTTTAAAAGTTTGCTATGAGTTGTACCTAACTTGAGGACACCTAACAACATAACATCCAAATGATACTGTCATCCAAATATTTGTCACAAACAGAGCATGTGACAGAAAATATCATTTCCTACGACAGTATAAAGTCAGAACATAATCCACTCCATTGTATCTTAAACAACTAAGTAGTAAGAGAAGTTTCTATAAAATAATTAACAAATTTATTAGAGCTAAATTATTTTCCATTGAATAAAAAGTTTATCTCAATCATGAAACTCATAAAATGAGGAGTAAAACACAGGGAATATTTTATTTGCTATTTCTCACTCATAATTAGCATTATTAAAATATATAAGATAGTAATAGTAATGAATATCTTAAAAGAATGTCATTTATTCATTGATTTCTTCAGGTCCAGCAACTGACAAGGCACTCAAACATCATCCCAGTGCCTTAGAGTTCACAAAGCATCTCTGCATACGAAGTTCACTCTTAATGACCTAGAGATAGACTGACTATCAAGTGGAAGGTCAAAACAATACAAAACCATTGATAAAATTAAAGGGTCAAAATCTGTAAATATACTTTATGATAAATTTATCCACAACTAGAATTCTATGGGTATCATTAAAGCATGTAAAGTTAATTTAAGTATAATCCTTAAGTATAGCCAAAATATTATTCTCTGTCAAATGCTTTCTACTGCTGTTGCTGTCATTTTTTTAGCAATTTTTAATGGGTTTTTTCCTTTTAAATATAGTCACATAGAAGCTTTTTTTTCACTGAGAAAAAATGTTTCTTTGCCTTCTAAATATTGTGCATACAATTAAGGTCAGAATTAGAAAATAAATGTTCCTTACTTTGTCCAACTTAAAAACATGCCTCATTTTGAATAAAGGTTTGTATTTCTGTCTTCATCTGTAAGAACCTTGTCCACTTTCCTACATGGAAACCAACATGAGAGCTGCTGCATGACCTTGCTCTCAAGCCGCCCATTTCCCTTTTACTTCTTGTTACACCTGGCCCTCTTCATGCACTTATGTCATCTGTCTGACTCTTCTATTCTTCAGTATGTGGCTACTATAACTTATCGTTGTGGAAACGACTATATCTTTATGCTGTTGTTGCTGTGTACCATAGAGTCAGAACTGATCCATAACTGACCCTTCAGAGGGTTTTCAGAGGCAACTAATCATACAGGAGGAGACTGTCGATCCTTCTCCTACAGGGCAGCTGGTGGCCTTCAACCACGTGCCTTCGGGATTACATTGCAGCTTCTTGCCACTAGGCCAGTCTCATATTCCATCAATCTTCTCTTTACCAAGTAATCTCAAATCAGTATTGATGTTCAGTATGTTGAACTTTCATTCTCAAGGATGAAGACTGCTAACTGGCACCCCGTAAGTATTCTCTTTTCCCCCCTATTCTTATAATAGCACTAACTCCATTTTAACTAAGAACTATCTATAGCTAGAAGCTCTGGTGGCCTAGTGGGTAGAAGGTGGTACTTCTAACTCAAAGGTGGTGTCTTTCTGAGGGTAAAATCACCAGCAGTTCTGCAGAAGAAAGTGGACCATCTCTCCTGTGCTATTTACAGCTTCTGAAAACCTTTTGCAGACTCTGTTAGGAGGTGGTTCTAATTTAAAGACAATGAAAAAGAGAGATAGCTAAAAGTTACCAAAGATAATTCTAGTGGCCCAGCCTATAGAAATTTGCACGGTTAACCCAAAGGCTGCATGGCTCTGGAAGTTCAAATCTTCCAAAAGCTCTGCAGGAGAAAGATGGACAGTCTTTGCAGTGTGAGGTATTGTGAGGTGTGATCTGGTGTGTTAAGAGGCTGCCTTTTAGAAATTTTCATTTAGTATTTATAGTGTGGTATCCAGCTATTTATTCTTATTTTCTCATAGTAATCTAAGGTTAAGAACCATTGCAGAACCAGGTGGAGTAACAAGACAGACTTCTAAAGCAGATAGTTTTCACCTCTTAAACCACATTCAGTTTACATTTTTACATGAGATGTATTAAACGAACTTGTTTAAGCCACTGTTATCTGACCTTCATGAAAGCATCTTATCTCATAACCTAATTAACGAAAAGGGAACCAGTAATAATCCAGTTCAGCTATGAATGTGTAGATGCTTGCTGGTGTTCCTATGCCTGCTGCTAGCTGACTGAACCAACATGCACAGCCTCCTCAAAATACTATGATAATAATTTTTTCACGCTTATACCTTTCTTTTCTTTCTTTTGTTTTTTTTTTTTTGCAATTACTTGCTATGCATTAGAGATCTGGACAACGACTAAGAATAACAGAAGAAGAACTGATTCCTTTGAGTTTTGATGCTGGAGAAGAGTCTTGAACATACCACAGAAAACAAACAGGTCTTCAAGAGGGTGAAACCAAGTTTCTCCCTGGAGGCTAGAATCCTGAAGCTCCATCTCATATACTTTGGGCACATGGCCACGAGGGACCAGTCATTGAAGAAGGATATTCACATGTCACGTAAGTAGCAGGCAGTTTAAAATATAATGAAAAAAAAAAACCACAAAACAAAACAACAAGCCGCTTTCTCCTAAAAATGCAGACTAGATTACAGACTTAATGTATACCACAGAGACAGAGAGGCAGAAGAAATATATTAATGTAAAGTTGCATTAAGTGCTACTTAGGAAGATACAAAAGAGGGAAGAAAAAATTGAAATCATAAAAAAAGAGGCACAAGAATTAAAAAGTCATCACAAGACAGAGAAGATACAACCAACATGGTACTAAAAACAACAGAAAAGCATGCAAATGCAACCCAGAATATCAAGACAAAAATGGCAGAACTTTTCCACATTCTAGGGAGCTCTGGTACCCTAATGGCAAGAAGCTCCATTGCAATAATACTGAAGGCATCTGGTTTGAGGCCATCAGCCACTCTGCGGAAGAAGGATGACCAATCTCCTCACATGCGATTAGCTAACTCTGAAAATTTGCTGGAGGTTCAGCTATGTATCAGCTCCAACTTTGCAGTACACAAGCACCACCACAACAACAGAAGTGCAAATAACAGAATAGAAAAAGATGGAACAGAGAATCTGTGAGTTAGAAAGCAATACCTTCACGTGGGAACTTATTGGAAGAGAAAATAGAAGATGGGAGGGGAAAGAAAAAACAACAACACACCAAAACATTCAAATTATGTGGGATAACATCCAAAGGAACAACATGTATGTGATCAGAATTCCAGAACAGAAAGAATGAAGGAAAGCACCAACATAGAATTGTGGAAGAGAGTCTAGAAGAAAATGTCCCAGGTATGCTGAAACACAAGGAAATTACATTCAAGGAGCTCAGTGAACTCCAAAGAGACTAGATTAAAAAACAAACAAAGTAAAAAAACAACAACAACACACACAAAAACAACAACAAAAAAACAAAACACCCCAAGTGAAATCATAGTCAAATTCTCCAAATATAAGAACAGACTGCTAAAAGAAGCACAAAAAAAAAGTTACAAAGGAAAACCAGTTACATTTTCTCCAACTTCTCAGCAGAAACTATGTTAGCAAGAAGACAATGGGACTGCATATACAGAAGACTGAAAAAAAGCAATTGCCAACCGAGGATCCTGTACCTAGCAAATAATGCAGGTGATGGAACAGGAAAGATTCAATGAGTACTTGAAAAGACATAATAAGCATAGATCAATAGTAGTTGCTGTTGTGTGCTGCTAAGTTGGAAATGACTCATAGATCACCTTCCACTGGGTTTTCATAGGGAGTAAATTACATGGGATGGAACTCTTTTTCTTCTGTTGTAGTGATTATATGGCCATTTCTAACCACTAGGCCAATTTCATATATATGAATGATTGCATAAAGCACAATATACATGAATAAAATAAAATTTAAATCAAAGATTGTATAAAGGACAATGTACACTCAGCATAATGTTCTCCAGACTCACTCATGTTTGTGCTGTGTTTTACAGGTGAATTGCTTTTCAATGACAGTATTCCATTTTGTCAATGTGCCATTGTTTTTCTACCCATTCTTTTGTTGACAGGCAGTTGGGCCACTTACTTCTCTTCATTACTGTGAATAATGAAGCAATAATCATAGGTGTGCATACATCTGTTTGTGTCACAGCTCTTGTTTCTTTAGTATATATCCCCACCAGTAGGTAAGCTGGACCAAATGGTATTTCTATTTCCTTTTTTTTTTTAGAAAGCCTAAACCACTTTCCATGGTGGTTGTACCACATTATTCCCACCAATAGCAAATGAAAGGTCCAATCTCTCCACATCCTCACTAGCATTTGTTGTCTGCTGCTCTGTTGAAGTTCACTATTGCTGGGATGAGATGATTTTTCATTGCATCTCTCTGGTAGCTAGGGATTTTCAGCATTTCTTCACAAGTTTGTTGTTCATTTGAATTTCTTCTTTGGTAAGGTGCGTATTGAAGTCTTGTGCCCATTTTGCAATAGGGGTTGTTTGCCTTTTCCTTGTTGAGGTGCTGGATTATTCCATCACTTTTATGTATGAGTCTCTTATCAGATAGGTCATTACCAAATATTTTCATCTTTGGGTTTCCTTTTTACCCTACTGGACTTTTTGGTTTGCATAGGGATCTGATTTTTACAAGATGTTATTCATCTATTTTATCCTCTCCTTGTAGAGGTTTTTCATTAAGCTTGGAAGTCTATTCATGCTGTAGATTTGGGCTTCTAGAATTATTAATATATATCGGTCACAAAAGGACAAATACTGCATAAGACTACTGTTATAAAATAGGATTGACATAGGGTTCTGGGGAGAGAACAAGAAAGAAGTGGATACCTAATGAACACTATACTGGAATAGATAAAGTACTATCTGAAAGGAATATATAATTAGACATTACATGTATGACAATTAACAATCTGGAACAAGAAGTGGATTACAAAGTGAACTGGGAGAGTAAAGAAGAGGAGGGAATAAAATGTGCATCAGTGAACTGAATGAAAACCCAATTTTTCTGTAAACTACTGTTAAAATCATAATTAACCAAAATGTGCATGTGGGAAACACAATCTATATGAATGATTTGTATGCAAATCAGTAAAAATACAAAAAGGAAAAAGTTTTAAAAAGCATCACTTTACTCCTTTTCTTTATCTCTAATCATTTGATTTTGTATATTATCATCAAGTGCTACAGTGCTGGTTCTGATTCACAGTGACTTTATGCACAACAGAACAAAATAAGGCCAGGTCTGCAACATCATCACAATTGTTCAACTTGAGAATATTATACCACTGTATCAGTCTCACCAAAGCCACCTCCTTTTCCACTAACTTGGCTTCACAGCCACATAGACTTTATTCAGCAGGTGATCATTTCAGATGAGGGCGCTCTGGTGGCCTAGTGGCGAGAAAGGGTGCTGCAATTCTGAAGGCTCTCGGTGAAGGGTCGAATGTAAGTAAAGCAAAGTCTTTTCATCCTTGCTCTTTCAAGAACAATCTTGGCTCTACTCTTGCAGATTAGATCAGATTAGATTAGTTTAGATTAGGATTAGATTAGATTCAGTCATTCTTCTGACAGTCCATGATATCATTAAGATTCTTCTCTAACATGACAACTCAAATTTATGAGTTCTTCCTTGACCTTTTCCACGGTCTAACATTTTATTTGCATATTAATTCAATGGCATCAAGTCAGAGCCAACTCAGAGTCGATCCTTCAATGGATTTCTTACGCTGTAAACTACATGGAGACCATCCACCTTTCTCCCGTGGAGCTACTAGTGAATTTGATCTACTAGAAAGGCAAGGCTTTGGAGCTGGTAGTGGAATTCTCTAGGGACTGTGTAAATTCCATGGTTTGATGAACCTTTGTTCTCTGAGTGATGTCATTGCTTTTTGACACCTTAAAGATTTCTTTTCAAGACATTTGGTGCAAGATGTTTGCTATCTTGACTGCTGCTTTATGGGTAATGATTAATGAACTAATAACAATAAAATGTAGACAAGTTCACTTTCTTTGCCACGTATTAGGATGTTCTTTATTTCTCCAGTTTTAATAATTTCTCTTTTAATTTTTGTTCAAATGTAATCCATACTGAAGGCTTTAATTCTTCACCTTTGGCACTAAATGCTTCAAGTTCTCTTCACTTTCAATGAACAGGGTCATGCCATCTGTATATCTCAGGTTGTTAATAAGTCTTCCTCCAATGCCGATGTCAATTCTTTAAAGAGGTCGCCCTTCACACATTATTTTTTCCACATATAGTCTGATACCTAGTCTATGTCATAATGTAAATTGTTTAACAACATCCTTTTTTCCACTTGACTGACAATTTCAACTGTTTGAATATTAAACAATATTTTGTTCCTACATTAACATTTCAATGTGAGTTATTTTTTAGCATTTAAACATTATGAGGTTCAATATCATCTTACTTCAATTTGTATGGAACACAAACAGTAATATTTTGTGGTCATGACAATGAAAGCCATATAATAGACAGGACAGAGTACCAAGAATTTTCATGTGGTGATATTTCAAAGTGGCTCCTATTAGTTTTCATTTGGCTCCAAACAAGAGATATTACCTAATATGGGGCTATTTTTGCTGGTTCACAGTAATTTAAAATCTTATTAATAAATTTATTAAATAAAATGTCCATTGCTACAACTTTCAATAGGGATTGCATCTCAACACTAAGAAAACAAAAATTCTTACCATCACACCAAGAGGCAATATAATGGTAGATAATTTGAAGTTTTCAAGTATTTCATCTTGCTTAGATCTACAATCAATATCTTTGGTGTCAGCAGTTAGGAAATCACGAAATGTATTGGGAAAGTCTGCCATTAGGGACCTCTCCAAATTATTGAGAAGCAATGATATAAGTTTGAGAATAAGGTTAGTCTGATTCATGCCATGCTCTTTCTGATCTCTTGCTATGCATTTGAGAGCTTGACAATGAATAAGGAAGAGAGAAGAAGAATTAATGCCTTTGAGATGTGGTGTTGGAGAAGAGTATTGAATATCCCATTGCCTGCCAAAATAATAAGCAGATTTGTCTTGGAGAAACTGCAGCCAGAGTGTTCCTTGGAGACAAAGATGATAAAGATTCATTTCACATACTTTAAGCATATTGCCAGCAGAGGTTATTCCTTGGAGAGAAGCATCATGCTTGGCAAAGTAGAAGATGGCCGGCGAAAGAGAGGAAGACCTTCAACTATGTGGACTAACACAGTGACTGGTACAATGGGCTCATGTGTGTCAGAGACTGTGAGGATGGCACAGGATCTGAGAAAGTTCAGATCTCTTGTTCAAAGTGTCACTTTGGGTCATACGCGACCTGATGGCACATTACAACAACATTTCAGCAAAATCAATCCTATAGCAATTAAAATACTAAATAATAACACTATTTGTATTATCATTTAATAATTATATATATTTTATAAAGTCATGTGCATGTTGCAAACACTGACAAAAAAAAGATGAAAATAATTTTTTTTAAAAAAAGGAGATCACTTTAGGAGGAAAATGCTTAAAACAATAATCTTATGCCAACATACAGGGAAAAAAAAAAAACCCAACCAAAGAAAAAAAGTATGAATGGGTAAGTTGGTTGTGTAATTAATTACAACTACAGAATAAAATTTTAGGTTCATTATCTATTGTTCTTACATATTCATAACAAAGAATCCAGTGGTTACTTTATTTCCTAGATTTAAATTACTTTTATGAAAACAGTAATAACAATAACTAAAAATTAGTATATATCCTGATACGGTTATAAAAAAAGACATCTGCAGAAATGACTTCTCTTTAATTATTATTTTTAATATAACTGAAGATAATGAATAAAATTTTTCATAAAAAGTATTTGTAATATGCAAAAATTATGTGAAACAGTCAAAATTAAATAACCAGAAGGTTACATGTGGTTAAAAATCTGCATATTTTTAAAAATTACACATTTTAAAATAAAAACACATCACTTCACATAGCATTACAGTGAATTAAATTAGCAGTTAATTTACACTTTAAAGATGTCTACTATTAAGATGATCAAAGATTTTCATCACTCATATTTTCTGTCTATTCAAATACAAGCTTTAATTTAAGAAATGAAGAGACATGCATTTGAAGGCACTTGGCCCTAATTCCTGAACTGTTGGCTAATCCACCAGGCTTTGAAAACATACCTCAATCCACTAATATTTTACATTAGCCATGCTTGCCATGAAATAATTGCTCCATTATAACTATTATAACAAAATACTTTCAAGTAAAGTAGTCAACAAGATGTGCTCTTGAGAATTTCCATTTGAAGCATGTCTTTTGAAAAAATGAGGATAAGTAGGAAGCTCAAAAGAATAATAAATAATACATATATATTCTCTATAATATCTACATATAAAACCCTTAAGAATATTTTGCTTTGGTTATTTGACTATTGTTTCTCATATGGACCACAAATTCTCCCAAAATGTATTATATTCATGGTTGTATTTTCCCCCCATTAAGTCCAACAAATCATTGCTGTTATTATTTCAGTTTCCCTGGAGTTCACACCTTACATATCTAAGAATAAAACACTGTCTGATCACATGTCATTCTCATAATCATCAGCATGGTAGCATTCATCCTTGTCAAACCATCTCACCAAATGTCCCCATGTTTTCACTGTCCTCTCCCTTAGCAAGCATTATGTCCTCCTCCAGCAATTGATACCCCTAGACAACATGCCCAGAGAAAGAAAGTCAGATAAAGTTCTGTTGCTATCCATAAATTTTCACTGGTTGATTTTTGGAAGCAAATCATCAGATATCTCTAAACTGTCTTAGTATATGTGCCCAGCAGAAATATGCTCACTCCATGTGGCATCTGAAACACTACTGGTGACATAACTCCCAAGAGCAAAGCAACATACAAGCCATCACTGTATGACATGCTGATAGACAACTGAAAATGGCAGTATGCAAATGTTAGCAAACGAAACATTCCATGAGCAATTGCAATTAAAACATAATTACGCTTATTTAATTTTATTACCGATGCATTTATAGTATCTGTAGGAGGCAGGTTTATACATAATATGTTGTTGTTGATTGCCACTGAGTGGTGCACTACTCCTAGCGACACTATGAACAAAATGCTTGAAGCCTTTCTAAAGCTCATAGAGTTTCCAGAAGCATGTTGTTTAGGAAGTGGATGCCACTCCTGCTTCTAAACATATAGCCTAACCTAAACTCAATCAGGGATAACATCTTCCCAAAGGCAGCCAAATGTTTGTTTTGTTTCCTTTCTAAATGAAGAAGCCTTGCCTTCCTGCTTCAGTTTGAATTTGATTGGAGACACAAGAGACCATTGCTATGTCACTGTGAATGTCAAACTGAGTAAGCCATGACAAGGTTGGGGATAGAGTCCATGCACAAGGTCAGTCAGCACCTAAAACTAACCAAAGGGAGTAAACCAAAGGTAAGCAGAGATGATAACCTAGATAAAAGTTACTAGTGCCATTAGGTCACACTGTTTCTGTTTCAATTAACAGTGACTCTTAAAAGAATTGGAAGCAAGAGTAGCATCCACTTCCTAAAAACAACAGGCCTCCGGAGAAACTCTATCAACTTAGAGAAACCATGATAGTTACAGACCAGGGTTCAAGTCTCTTGTTCATAGGGTTGTTATGAGTCATGCTCTACTCGAAGGCACTTAACAATAACACAACTACGTAGAATGTAACACTGACTAATCTCTCACTTTTTCACAATAACTGACATGTATAAGTCCATTATGGCAATCACTGTTGCCAACCTGTAACTGCCACTGCAATCCAGCTTGCTGAAGGTTCTTCCTCTTTTCCATTGACTTTCTGTTTTATTAAACACGACACTTTTCTGATAACATGTGCAAAGTTGTTAGATAATTTTTACCATACTCTTTGAAAAAGCATTGTGGATATACTTCTTAGAAGAAAAATTGGTTTCTTCTTGCAGTTGTATTCAATACTCTTTGCAAACATAATTCAAATATACCTATTCTTCTTAGGTCTTCCTCTCACATGCATATGAAGCAATGTAAACTACCATGACTTTGGGCATGTGAACTTTAGTTCCCAAAGTGACATCTTTGCTTTTTGATGCTTCAAAGATACCTTCTGCAGCAGATTTTCTCCACTATGTCATTTGAATTCTTAGCTGATGCTTCCAAGGGCATTGATTATATGTTGTTGTTGTTGTTATGTGCCGTCGAGTCGTTTGCGATTCATAGCGACCCTATGTACAACAGCCCTAAACCGTGCTCTATCCTGTGCCAATCTCATTGCCTCTGACAAACCCATCCCGAGTACCCCAGTCACTGAATCAATCCACCTCATAGAGGGTCTTCCCCTCCTGCGCTGTCCCTCTACTCTACCCAGCATGATGTCCCTCTCCAAAGACCTGTCTCTCCTTACAACATGTCCAAAGTATGTCAGACGAAGCCCCAGAATCCTTGCCTCCAAGGAGCAGCCTGGTTTAATCCTCTCTAGGATGAATCTGTTTGTTTTCTTGGCAGTCCATGGTACATTCAATACTTTTCTCCAGCACCACAGCTCAGAGGCGTCAATTCTCCTTCTATCCTCCCTAGTCATTGTCCAACTCTCCGATGCATAACAAGTGACTGCAAAAACCATGGCCTGTATATTCAAGTAAAATAAAATCCATTACAGTGTCAATCTTTCATATTACCGGCTCACCTTTGAGAATTTTTGTTTTATGTTGAAGTGTAATCCATAAAGAAGGTTACAGTCTTTAATCTTCTTCAGTGCTCATTGCTTTCAGCAAACAACACTGTGTCATTGGTATAACCAGTTACTTAATAAGCCTTTCTCCAACCCTGATGCCCTATTTTTTTTTCTTTTTACTGTACAGCTTCTTAGATTATTTGTGCAGTATAAAGACTGAGTTAGTATGGAAAAAAGGTATGATCCTAATGCATACCTTTGCCAATTTTAAAGGATGTACCTTGTTCTGTTTGAATATTATCTCCCAGACTGTGTACAGCTTCTTCTTTAGAAAAAACTAAGTATTCTGTAATATCAATTTTTCCACTGTTATCCACAATTTGTTATGATCTGCATAACTGAAGGCCTTTACTCAGTCAACAGAAGATTGCTCAAATCCCTTCGATATTTGCCGTTTTCACAGAAAACCTATTCCTCAATACACATCCTCATTGAATTTCTAGGAGTTTCTTACTCAAGCATTGTTTCTACCATTTTATAAATTAACTTTCACAAGATTTTATTTACATTTTATATTAATGATGTTGATCCATAATTTACATTTTCCATTAGATCACCTTTCTTTGGAAAGGACACAAAAGGGGATCTATTCCAGTCACTTGGCCAGGTAGCCCAATTACTTGGCATGGACAAGAAAGAACTTTAAGTATCGCATTTGATGAAACCCCTCAACTGGCATATCATCAAGACACATATCACCAGTGCCTTCAGTGTGGCTGGGTTTCTTCCTTTAATAGTTCCTGACAAAATGTTATCTCCTCAAATAATTGAATGTCAGCTGATGTTTTTGGTGCTTAACTTGTACCTTTTAAGTCTTGCATTTTAGTATTGTCATTCATTCCCCTGAATCCTTAATTTTTACAATGTTAGGCTTGAATTCTTATTCTTCAGTGTTTTCAGCTTGAGAAATGCTGAGCATGTACTTCCCTTTTGGTTTCATGGCTCCAGGTTAGAAATAAATAAAATCATACATATCTGGAGAGAATAATTGCTTCAGGGCCAGATAATCTTCTCATTCTTGCTATTCTTTTTCAAGAGGCCTGATTTCCTGCCCTTGATTTTTCTGCAATTCCCATGTACCATGGAAATAATATACTTCAGATCAGTTTGAATGAGATTCTGCCCCTTGAAACAAAAAGGCCACTCCTAAAACATTCACATTAAGTGGAATATGAATACTGAACGTGCAAATTGGGTCTATCAGAAGTATCTAGGCAGAATTAATATCATCAAATATGTCAATGTTGTTCATACAAACTATCCTACTGAACAGAAGCTCACTGGTAATACATGAATGACAGAAGCATATAAGCTGCCATACCTGTGCTACTGGTGCTCCATTGACCTGAACCAAATATGTTGTTTCTGCCTCCTACCCTTATCAGTACAGTCATTCATTCCGATTCTTCTGCTATCCTTAAGTCCTCTGTCTGATTCTCACATAGACTTTCTAGTTATCGCTCCACCTAATTTCACTTGAAACAGGAATTCTCAGTGACCTTTTAAAGGAAGCAGTGGTGGTCTAAGGGGTAAGGAGTTCCGCTGACAACCCAAAGGTAAGCAGTTTGAATGTACCAGCTATTCTGAGGAAGAAAGATGGTCAGTTCCTTGCTGTGCAATTTATAGCTCTGCCTCACATACTCTGGGAACGTTGCCAGAAGGAACCAGTCCTTAGAGAAGGACATCATGCTTAGAAGGGTGGAGGGACAACACAGGAGAGGAAGACCCAGGATAAGATGGACTGACACAGTAACTGGGGTTATAGGGACAGGTGTTTTAGAGATGGTGAGATTGACTTAGGATAGAACCAAATTCAGAGCTATTATGTATATAGGGTTACTATGAATTGCAGGCAATTCAAACAGCACATAACAACATGAAGAACATGCCTTTTGAGTCCAGGAAAGAGTAAAATCCTTATCTGAATAGAGTTGTGGTGAATAGGATAAGGGTGTGTGAAGAAAGAAAGCTGGGAAATTCAGGCTCATGACTCTGGACTTGATCCTTTAGTTCTTCCCAAAACAATTCTCCCCATTCTTGAGAGCTAATTCTAAGAGACTAAAGGAATTAATTATTGGGATTTAATAATTAGACTGGAAATAACTGAGCATTTCATGACTTTTCTCTTTAACAGAAGATTATAATCTTTTCTAAAATATCCTGCAAATTTCAAATTGGTGAATATGACTAAGGTCTCCCTGTATGATTTTTACAGAAGGCTGATTACAAAACAAAGTAGTCTGTGTTACAATTTACGTTTTAATTGATCAAGTGCCAAGAATACTCAGTTTCACAGTCAGCAGCAGCAGAAATGGAAAGAAAAACAGCATCTGCTTTAGAAAAAGTTGTATGAGTTTGAAATAGCTCAAAAGCAGATTTTTAAAATGACAACCAAAAGTTTTGTCTGGTGCACATTACAGGAAAAATAATCCACCCACTAGAAAAATGAATAATTTTTAAAAACACACTTAAAAAAGAAATTTGTTTTTAAAATGTTTCAGTATCACAGGGAATTGAATTTTTCCAGGATTAAATACAAAGTTTTTATTAGAAGTAGGATAGTGCAAGGATCCATTTTGTTGCTCTTAGAGTAACTATGAGTGGTAGTGGATTCAATGACATGATAACAAGAATTTTCTTTTTAAAATTTCTAGGTAGTATCTACTATTCTACTCATTAACCCATTATTTCTTTCAATCTTGATTTCTGAACACTGAAATTCTTAAATTCCTTAAAAAGCAAGTACAGTTCATGGTTTCCTATAGCTTAGCAAAGAACATTTCATACTCAAAGATACTTTGAGGAAAGTCTTCTAAGAGCTGATTCTTGGTGAATGTCTTGTAATTTCAGTTTTTTTATTACCTTTTCATTTTTATTAGTATTATTAATTTCAATGAACATTTACAGAGATTGTGTATTTCCATTCACTCATTGTTGCACTTTTCTTCCCACCCACCCCATCCCTACCCCCAGTTCACTCTTCTTTAAAAGCAAAAGAAAAACTCCTTCATTGGTATACAATCCCCCCACGCCCTCCCACTGTCACCCTGAGTATACTCCACTCTACAACCCTCATTCCGAACTCTTATGATAATCATAATGTCTTAAAATATATTTTTCTCAGACTTACCCCCACCCTGATGTCAGCCTCATTCTACAACATTGGCACCACACCGTATTTGTCCTTTCATGACTGAGATATTTCACTCAGCATAATGTCCTCCCAAGTCATCCATTTGAATAATATTGCATTAGTTCCTTGTTTTTCAATGCAGTATAGTATTCTATTGTGTGACTATACCACAGCTTCTCTATCAATTCCTTTGTTGATGGGCATGTGGGTTGTTTCCAACTCCTTGCTATTGTGAACAAAGCCGCGATAAACATGGGCGTGCATATATCTGCTTGGATGTCGGTTATGGTCTCTTTAGGGTATATTCCCAGTAGTGGAATTGCTGGGTCAAATGGTATTTCTATTTGCAACTTTTTGAGAAAGCGCCATACTGCCTTCCATGGTGGTTGCACCATTTTACACTCCCACCAACAGTGAATAAGGGTTACAGTCTCTCCACAACCTCGCCAGCATTTGCTGCTTGCTGTTCTGTTAAATTTTGCTAGTATTACTGGGGTGAGATGATATCTCATAGTTGTCTTGATTTGCAACTCTTTAGAGCTAGGGATTTTGAACATTTCTTCACGTGCTTGTTGGCCATCTGAATGTCTTCTTTGGTGAAGTGTATGTTCATATCCCGTGCCCATTTTTCAATTGGATTATTTACCTTTATCTTGTGTGGTGCTCAAGTATTTTATAAATTCTAGATATAAGTCTCTTATCTGACACATCATTACCAAATACATTTTCCCAGTCTATGGCTTCCCATTTTACCCTGTTGGAGAAGTTTTGGGATGTGCATAGGGATTTGGTTCTTAGAAGGTCCCATTCATCTATTTTATCTTCTCCTGTTGTAGATTTTTTCAGGATACTTGGAAGACTGTTTATGTTGTGGATTAGGACTACTAAAGTTCTTCCAAGCTTTTCTTTAATGAAGTTTATAGTCCTTGGTTTTAGTCCTAAAGAATAATTTCTTCTTATTGTGTGTTGTTGTCTGTTGTTATGTGTCATCGAGTCACCTGTGACTCATAGTGACTCTATGTACAACTGCCCTAAACCCTGCTCTATCCTGTGCCAATCTTCACTATCTCTGACACACTCATCCCCATTACCCCAGTCACTGAATCAATCCATTTCATTGAGGGTCTTCCTCTCTTGCGCTGTCCCTACATCCTTGCAATCAGGGCATCCCTCTCCAACAACTGGCCCCTCCTTGTAACATGTCCAAAGTATGTCAGACAAAGCTTCAGAATCCTTGCCTCCAAGGAGCAGCCTGGTTTAACCCTCTCCGGGACGAACTTGTTCATTCTCTTAACAGTTCATGGTATATTCAGTACTCTTCTCCAACACCACAGCTCAAAGGCACCAATTCTCCTTTTATCATCCCTAGTCATTGTCCAGCTCTCTATGCATAGAAAGTGATTGCAAAGACCATAGCCTGTATCAGGTGCACCTTAGTCTCCATACTAACATCGTTCCTCTTCAGTACTTCGGAGAGGTTTCTAAAAGTAGATAGTTAGCTTGTTGTGGTGACTCTGGAGGCTTTGTTACTGGTATTTAAATTCCAGCCGGGTCAGTCATAGTTGACAAACACAGGTTTCAGAAGAGCTTCTAGAGTATGACAGACAAACAAGCACACCTGTACATTCACTTCTGAAATAACAGAACCTTGAAAACGCTATTAATTCAAAGTGGAATACTGTCTAATACAATGCCAGACCATGAGTCCAGAATTTTAAAAGGCATTAAAAACATTACTGGGGAAAATTGTCTCCTCAAAGCACCATCCACCTTAACAAAGCTGATGGAGTGAAGATTTCAATGAAGAACCTTAAACTACTGAAGTGGCACCATTCAAAATATGAAGAAACGGGAAACAGTAATTACAATATAAAATGGCTGAAGTATGAATCTCTGAAAATTGGAAGCTGTCAAATATTAACAGGAACACACTGCCATCATAGGAATTCTTAAAAATACCAAAGTCACTGCTGTAGAGTTAGAATCAACTCATAGCCGACCCTCCAGTGTGTTTTCAAGAGGCTGTAAATCACACAGGAGGTGACGGCCCATTTTTCACCTACAGAGAAACTGATGGGCATAAACCCCCACCAGAAAAAGTGCTTCCTTTACATGAGAAGCACAACCTGCAAGGCACTATGACAATAGAACCCAAGGTGAATAGAGTGATATTTTCCATTTTTAATTATACAAACATATGATCTAACAGGCTGGAAATAAGAAATTTAAGAAAACAAGTATAACATTCATTGTAAAAAGAACATTTAAAAAAATTTTAAAAAAAGAACATTTAATATGTATCCTGAAGAGCAACGCTGTCAGTGATAAGAAAATATCCCTACATATATAAGGAAGGCATGTTAATATTACTATTATTCAAATATAAACATCAGCCACTAAAGTCAAAGACAAAGGACTTTAAAACTGATATGATTTATGCAGTCTGAAATTAAGAGAGCATGCAACCAAATTATAATAATGACTGGTGAATGAAATGTAAAAGTTAGAAACAAGATCGATTGATGGTAAGTAGGGCCCCAAGTGACAAAAATGGATATATGTGTGAGAGCACGGACACATGTTTATACCAATAATGCTCAAACTCAGAGTGAGTCAGAACTGACTCACAGCTGACCCTCCACCTGGTTTTTGGAGGCTATAAGTTCCACAGGAAGAGACAATGCACCTTTTTCTTGCGGAGCCACTGATGGATCTGAATCACCAGAGAGGTATCATCATCGGGAAAGCAGGGGAATTACCTGAGGACTCTATCTCGAGAGCTCTCCTTTGTCCGTGTGTATAATGCGTGTGCCTGCGTGAGTGTCAGTGTCTGTGTGTGTGTGTGTGTGTGTGTGTGTGTGTGTGTGTGTGTGTGTGTGTGTGTGTGAGAGAGAGAGAGAGAGAGAGAGAGAGATGAGTCAGATTCAAATCTAGATGGGCTCTTCAAAGGCATTTTCTTCATTTGCTCACACCTTTTTATATTTTTAATAAAAGTAAAAAGAATAATAATCAACTGTATTTTGAAATATGGATGGACATCAAGCAGTAACTAATACTGAGGTCTGAGACTACAGTAACTCTGGCTGTAATGGTTAAGGTTATGTGTTAATCATGGTTAGGCTCTCATGCTCAGAAGTTTAGCAGTTTTTTGATGATGTAATTTGTCAGTTGTATAATAGTGTAGTCATCCTCTATTTTCATATAACGCCAATTTTCACATAATAAGCGGGTCTTTGAAACCTAACTATGTTGATAAGTGACAACAGGATGTCTTCCATACCTTAATCTTTTTAGTAGCTACACATAAATATATAAAAATCAATCTATACACTTAGAGGTGTGTTGTTGTTATTGTTGTTGCTGTTATGTGATAGTGACCCTATGGACAACAGTCCTGAAACCTGCTCAATCCTGTGTCAACTTACTGCCAACTTTCTTGGACACACCTACCTTCATTACCCAAGTCACTGTATCAAGCCATCTCATCGATGATCTCCCTCTCCTTCTCCACCCTTCCATCTTTCCAAGCATGATGTCCTTCTCCAAGGATCAGTGTACTTCATATAAATTGTATTTTAATTTTTAAAAACTGTATGCATTGTCAGTACTTATATTTTAGAGATTCATGCTGATAAGTTTTCAAGTAAGATATGTCTTTCATCTGCTTTCAAATAATCTAAGCTATCAGGGACGGAGTGGGGTGTAGAGCAAGTGAATAGGCACAGAGATGAAACAATATTCAACTCAACTTATGCTGTTCAATCAGAACCAACTCATCGCTGACCATCTACTGAGTGTTTAAGGTTATAAATCACATGGGAAGACAGTGATCCTGTTTTTGAGTCGGCAGTGCTAAGTCATCAAATGAGCAAGATAAATACTAGAGTTGGATGGTGGATCCATGAAAGTCATTTTACTGTCCCCTCTAATTTTGTATATATTTGAAATTTTTCTTACCAAGGGGAAAAAATGTGATTTTACTTTAAACCATTCAGGCTGGCAAGCTGAAAAATCTGATTTAATAATTTATATAATTAGAACTGGTTATATGTAAGTTAGCACATTCAATCTGGAATAGAATTTGGTATAATTTTGTAAATGATAAAAATACTGATAGCAATAAAGATCTTTGTGGTACAGAACAAGTAATCAGTCAACGTCTGATCGCAGATATATTTATAATCCCAACTTCCATAAGTATATTATATTAAAAATCAGAGGCACATACCATGGTTCACAATAACAAACTGGGGTGTGTATATGATATACATCAAAACATTATTGCTATTGTTAAAATGTTAGAAATCTTTAGTTATGTAGTATTTCTTTCAAGTTTTGTTATGCATAGAAAGGCACTCTACGTTCTAATAGAAGCACTTCATATACTGAACTATTCGAACTCACACACCAATGAGTTATAAACACAAATTTAAGAACATAACTCATTTACAGTCTTGAAACATTCAGTGTATAATACAGTGTTTGAACAATATCCAAATCATATAACATTCATTTCACAGAATGTTTCATGTATATTTAGTGATATACATCTGTATGTATCCCCAGAAATGTCCTCCTAGGCTTCAAGTTTAGATAAACTCCTAAACATATGCTTCAGAAAACAAAACATTTTAAATATTAACTCATCAGAATGGCATAGTTCATAATATATAGAAAAAATAAACTTTAAAATAAAAAAAATATTTTTTAAAACTTCTCTTCCATGTCATTATACAGAGACATTGAGAAAAAGAAAAATGACCAAAATAATTTAAAAAAAACACAACAGGTGTAACTCTTTCTTCAGCACCCTAAAACTCTTAAGACTTTTATTTTGTATTTTCTCAAACTCCTACAGTTGAAAATGTAGGCACTCTAAAACTAAGAAAATTACTTCCATGTCTAATTTCTAGGCCATTTGCCCATTACTCCATTTTAACAATGTCAGCATGACTATGTAGTTCCTGGAAATGTTATTTTTCAATGAAGTGATAGTCATAAGAAAGTATTTTACAGTCATAAGAAAGTATTTTAAACAAGAATTTTCAAATCTTTTTTGTAGAATACATGCATCTTTAAATATAGATGCTAGTAATCCCTTGTCTTCTTCCAAAATACAATTTAGAAATACACAGCATAAATGTTCTATGGTACAGTAAATTGTTCCAAATGGCATTCTTGGCCATTGGCTTTCATTTTCTCACCATATGTCTCAGTAGTTCTATACTAATAACATAAATGAGGTAAACAGTATCTTTTGGGTGGAAAGAGCAAATAGGGTGTATGGACTACTAATGAGAAGATGGATTTGTTACTTAAATTGAGCAGGTTCAGAAGCAGAAAATGGGAATCTCACTACCCCTAAAAATGAAGCAAAATGCAGCAAATCTCCATCTAAACCACAGAGTCCTGTGTGAGACAACTTTGACTGAGATAAGGAGGAGGAGGGGGAATGGAGTATGAATGTGGGGGGAGGAATGAAAAGGAAAAAGAAGAGAAGAAGAAGAAAATGTTGAAGAACCAAAGATCGTGGGACACAGAGCAGCTGGAACTTCTGCCCCCATGGGAGTCAAGTTGAGGAATGGCATCCAAACTGGAGGCCTGGAAGAAGCAGCAGAACTGCAAAAGGAACAGTTTTCATTGGCCCAGACCTGCAAGGCTAAAGGTTAGAGGGCCTGCAAGCACACCCGAACAGCAATCTTGACTGTTAACCCGTTTCCAACCTTACTTCTAACTTGTTAACTTCCCTAATAAGCCCCATAATTGGGAAGATGATTCTGTGAGTTCTGTGTAGCCATTGCAAGAGGATGGTAGATCCAGAAGTCGAGCAGCAAGAGTCTGAGAAGGAGAGCTGGTGTTAGAAGTGATCAAGGAAGAAGCAGGAGTGGGTGGCATGTCTGACAACACATGAATTGGCTTTGTGTTGTTGATGTTCAGGATAGAGACTGTTCTCTCTCATGGCATTAGAAGAGGTCAGACAATTATACTTCTACTATTTTCACATACCATTTATAATATAAAGAACATTTCAGTTTCAAATCATTCATATCATAAAAAGTACTTGTTGCACTGTCTGAATTTATCATTGTTGTTTTTGTTGTTGTTGTCAACTGCCATCGTGTCATCTACGACTCACTGCAACCCTATGAACAACAGCTCTGAACCTTGCCCTACAAGATAAGAGAAATCCAAGCATGTTCATTTTCACTGTCAACCACAAGTCTTTTAGATCAATATGTATTATCTAAATCATAAGGATTGAAAGGATGCACTCGAGAGCAGACTGTCAAGGTTCAAATCTAGATAAGCCATTCTCTAACTATGAAAACTTGGAAGTTACTCAATTTTCCTATCTCCATAAAATGGAGATAATACCAGGGTTCACCTCACCAATTTGTTATGAGAATTAATGAAACAAGCCATGTAGTGTCTAAATATAATTTTTCAGCTTTTTATTTTGAGATAGTTGAGACAATGTATAGATTCATGGGTTATGGTAAGAAACACAACAGAGATATTGCATATATCCCTCTCTTGGATATTATTTTAATACATGGTAGGTATTACAGTAAAGTCTGTCAGAACTAGAACTGGAAAGATGGTTTTGGTTTTCAGTGTCTTGTTAGCTGCCCACCTTTGATATGATGCAGACTTATTTAGTTTTTGCAGGTTTATTACTACTAGCCTCACTTTAAGGTTTTTTTTTAAATTTACTATTCCTTCAATAATTACTTACACTTAGTTTATGTGAATACAACAAACAACTTAAAAAGGCATCAGAAATCAACTGAAATTTCCTTTTACATTACCTTTCAACACTTTTCCTTCACAACAGTATTTTGTAGGGGAAAAAATCAGAAGCATAGGAAGAAGTAGAAAAGCAAATGTATTAAGCAACTGGTTCAATGTTATAAATATATAAGTAACTGTAAAACTCCAGTTATGTTAGCAAACATATAGATTAAATACAGATTAAATTGCAAACTCTAATTTATATTTTAGTCCTGAAGGAAATCCTGAGAAAGAAATTAAATTGATTACATTTTCTATTCCAAAGTTATGATGATCCCAGCAACAAATGTCAAATCAAGAAATTTATCGTTTCATCATGAAACAAAATGTGTCTAAATTGTTGAATGGGAATATAATTGGCTCAGTAAACTTTCACCCAAACCCAAAATGCTATTCCTAATAGTGCAGGTGCATCAGAGGCAGGGAAATTAGCTCACAAGAGAGAAGGAGTCAGAGCTATTGTGCATAGGGTTGCTATGAGTTTGATTCGACAGCACATAACCACAACATAAAAAAGAAGAAATGTGGCATTTCCCCCACTTCTGTTGTTGTAATGTACCATCTAGTTGCCTGTGACTCAGCGACCCTATGTACAACATCTCTGATACCTCTGCCCCCACAGACCCAGTTACTGTATCAATCTATCTCATCCAGGGTCTTCCTCTACTGTACTGTCCCTTCATCCTTCTGAGCATGATGTCCTTCTTTAAGGATCAGTCCCTCGTGGCCATGTTCCCAAAGTACGTGAGACACAGCTTCAAACTCCTACCCTTTAAAGATAAACTTTGTTTTACTTTCTCCAAGACAGACATAGTTGTTTTCATGGCTGCCCATGGTATGTTCAAGAATCTTCTCCAGCACCACAACAAAAAAGCATCAATTCTTCTTTCATCCTTAGTCATCTCTCTCAGCTCTTTGATACATAGAAAGTAATGTGCACTTTCACTTCTACAAGGACACTTAACTCATGGAAGGGACTTGCACGGTCAAAGAGAAACTCATCTCATCACATTCATCCTCCTCTTCATCAACAGACTCCTCAACAGGTCAAATTTCAACAACCTGTAAGCTATTATTTTCAGATGAGAAGTTCAGAATTTGAAAAACTATTGTCACATTACAGTAACTGAGTTCTTATATGCAATGTGATAACAATTACAAGGAAGAAGATACAAACTTAGTTCTTCTCTACTCCCTGCAGAGAAAAGACGTTTAGAATGCCATACAGATGCTAGGACCTCAGTACAGGATAAAAAATCTCAGAAGGCAAGGCAGGAATCTGTTTATGTACACTTTTGCTGTACTTCTAGTGGACCCATGCATCAAACTGGTAACTGAGAACTGTTAACCCCTGTTCTATTCTTTGAAAAGTAGGAAGGTAAAGAGGAAGACGTAGGGAAACTGTAGGACCACAATAAGGGTACTTGGTTAATTAATCAAATGTAACAGCAACAGACTTTGATGCTGAAGTTGAAAACTATAACAACAACATGCCTCGCATTTCTTCAAATGATCCTATAACTTCTAAAACACTTACACACTTTTTTTCTATAATTATATTTTATTAATTTTCATAAACATTTACAGAAATTTTGGGTTTCCATTCATTCATTGTTGCACACTTACACATTTTTAAAAATAAAACATATGTTTCTGAAAGTCAAACTATTTTTTATTTTTAGAAAAGTTTCCTTTCTCTTATGAGTTTAAAAAATATTTTTACTATTGTGTCACTGATTTAAAAGAAAAAGACAACTTTTTAATAAAGTGCACTTACCATTTACTAGCAATCATTTAAGCATTTAAAATCTTTCAAAGTTAATAATTCCTTAATTTGATTTGACGGGTATTTAATTCTGAGGTAAGCATAAAATTCTGAACATGCCAAAGTGCAATGATCTTACAATAAAATACTGGCCTAGAACTCCATAGTGGTTAGAAAATTACATTTTCTCTAAATTCTTAACTACCTTAAGATACCACAGCCCTGAGCCCCTCTGTACAGATGCGTATTTAAGAACTAAACACCTCCGTTCCATGATGCTGCCACAGAGAAATTATCAGCATCTCCAGACTTAGAGTGGATCGTCCACTGTGACCTACTACAGGAGAGTTTCAGAAAGGAAGGTGGCTGTACTATGGGCTACCACAGTATGGGAATCAAAGAGAATAGTGAAGTAAAAGAGGTTTACATATTCTTAAGTATAAAAGGTCTTAACACTGATTATTTCTATATGATAAAACATAATTCTGCAACCACAACACAGCCTTCAACTCAGAGCCAAATGTCCAAACAGCATTTCCTCAATGTTTTCCCCAAGTAGAACAATACACAAGGAGCTCTGGATGCCTAGCTGTTTGAGAACAGCACTACTAACATGAAGGCTGTGCAAATCTGGTGATGTGAATCCACCAGCACCTCCAAGAGAGAAAGATGCCTTCTCATGCAATTTACATTCCCAATGAGGAAGGCCAGTTATGAGGTGGAAATGCTGAGAACAAAGAAATACTTAGAGATATTTCAAATACATAGCAAATATTTTTGTCACTGCTCACAAGCCACGTTAGTACGTTTTTCAATTCAACTATCAGGATTCCACCAAATGAACAGCTTATTCAAGTGTTTCTAAACTTCACTGCTACACTGAAACCTCAAGGGTTTACTGAGAAGAGAGAAAATATAATAGTAATGCAATGAAATTTTATTCACCAAATTTCCCAGCTATCTTTCCCAAAAGCAAAATTAATTTTATTTCAATTGAGCTTCAGCCTCCTTCTATGTTCAAGATATACAGTGGGGAAGAACTTTTTTGTTAAATATTCAATCATCCAGGATACAGTAAAGAACTTGAAACTTTTAATATTTACATAGAAATGAACATAAAGGCAGATGATATATAATCTTAGACTCTTGAAGAAATATAACCATGAAAAGATTTTGTTGTTTTCAGCCAAAAAAAAAAAACCCTAAACAAACATAAAAAAATATAGCTTGTCCTTGACAGGATAGCAATCTTTTTTAAGATATATATCCTTTTGAGATATAAATTTCCTCTGGTATAATTCTGAGTTTAACATAGGACTTGAAATGAAATATATAAATATAAAGATGAAAATTAAATTATCTGGCATGATTATTATATAAATTTCTTAGAAATACTGATAATTCGTAGAGTATATTCTACTGGTAAAATTATGTTACTTCATTATTGCAATACTTCATCAACAAATTCCCAAGTCAAATTTAACTGTTTCTTCATTCTATTGTGAAAAAAAAAATTCTGAAATCATATTATCAAAATATTTGATAGTTTATGATCTGGGGGTCAAAAGTTAAACGGCAGGTTACATTTGTTTGCTTTTCTCTAGGAATGGTATTTCCAAATTCTTCCAAAGTCATAAACCACACGCATCATAAACACTTATACAAATTAAAAACCTGCACCTATGCTGTTGTATTGTGAGATGTCATTGAGCTGACCGCAACCCATACTGAACATATGAACAGCAGATATTAACACCCCTACTTGGTGCATTCTCATGATCTTTGTCTTGCTCAAGTCCATTGTGATAGTCACTGCGTCAATATTTTCTTAAGGGTCTTCCACTCTTTTGCAGAGCCTCAAACTTTCTCTGCATGATGTTCCTTCTCCAAGGACTGGTCCTGCTGACAATATGGACAAAGGAAGTGAAATGAAGTTTCACCATCTCTGCTTCCAAGTAGCATTCTGGTTGCAGAAGAGAGACCCTTCAAGACAGACCTTCAAGATAGACCTGCTTGTTCTCTTGCAATTCAAGGATATTTAATACTCTTAGCCAATGCTACAATTCAAAATCGTAGATTTTTCAGTCATTCTCATTCACCGTCCAACTTTCAGATGCAAAGGAAGCAACTGAAACTACTATGGCTTGGATTAGGCGTTCCTCAGTCTCCAAACTGACGTCCTCGTTCTTTAGCAACTGAGATGTCCCTGATAGTAGACCTCCCCAACGTACTATGTCCTTTGATTTTCTGACTGCTTCTATATGGACTGCAGTGGTTTAGTGGTAAGGAATTGAGCTATTAACCAAAAAGTATATGTTTCAAATCCACCAGCAGCTCCATGGAAGAAAGGCAGGCAATCTTATCTTTTGGCACTTACTATATCTGAAAATTCTCTGGAGAGGCAGTTATGAGTTGGTCTCACTCACGAGTATACAACATCAACAACAACAGCTACCATGGATATTGATTGTAGATCCAAGGAAACTGAAACTGTCGACAATTTCCATCTTTTCTCCAACAGTTACAATATTGCCCACTTGTCTGGAAGTGAAGATCTTTATTTTATTGATGTTGAGATAAAGCCTATTCTAAAGTCTTTGATCCTGTACAGTAAGTGCCTCAAGTCTCTTTCACTTTCTGCTTATAAGCAAGGACATTCTAGCTGCACAATGCAGGCTCTTGATGTGTCCACCTCCAATTCTTTTTTTAAAGAAAATATTTTTATTTTATGTCAGTTTGCATACAAAATTCATATACTCTCTTCTATTGTATTTCACACATTCCTTCATTCACTTGTGTTTCATGCAATCATATCCATATATTCCAATTTATAAAACCAATCGATCTATGTCTGCTATCACCCATGTTTTCAGGTCCCCACAGGATCTTTCCTAATTCCCTCCGCCCCTCTCCCTCTGTCCATCAAACTATGCAATCTTGTAATTTTACCTCCTTCCTACTCTGAGCTCCCTGGACCCTTTCCCTTTTTCTTTTGGACTTTTACACACATCTTACTTATTATCCTATTTTATAATAATGATCATATGCACTATTTGTCCTTATAAAACTGAGTTAGTTCAATAACTAATGGTCTCTAGCCTCTCTCATATTATACAGCATGAGTGCAGCATAGTATTCCATCATGTACCACAATTTCTCAATCCATTCATTTATTGATGGACATCTGCACTATTTCCATAGTCTTGCTATTATGAATAATGCTGCTATGTATAAATCTCAATCTGTGCCTCAGTTCTACTTTCCTTGATGTATATTTACAACAGTGGAGTAGCTGGATAATATAGGATTTCTATGATCAGCTTATTGAGGAAATGTCAAATTGCCTTCCAGAGTAGTTGTACCATTTTACAATACCACCAATAGTGTATGATAGTTCAAATCTCTCCACATCTTCTCCAACATTCATTGCTTGCTCTCCTGTTAAACTTTACCACTGCCATGGGGGTGAGATGGTATTTCATTGTGGTTATGATCTGTACCTCTCTTATTGCCAGTGAGTTTCAGCATTTCTTCATGTGTCTGTTGCCCTTCCGAATGTCTTCATCTGTTAAAAGTCTTTCCATGCCTTTTGCCCATTTTACAAATGAGTTATCAGTCTCTTTCTTGTGGAAGCACTATAATATTCTGTAGATTTTCATTATGAGACCCTTGTCTGAGATGGCACTCCCCCAATTGGTAAGGTTTTGTTTCACCCTACTGAAAAAAAGTTTTTTGTGAACACATGGACTGAATCTTTAGAAGGTCCCATTCACTGAGTTATCCTCTCCTGGTTGTGCACTTCTGGCTGTATTTGCTAGCCTATCTATACAACAGACTCAGTCTTCTAAGTTTTGTTCCATTTTGTCTTTTATGATCTTCATGATTTGGGGCTTAACCCCCAGGTCTCTGATTCACCTTGTTGGAGTTGAGTTTTGTTTATGGTGAAAGATGTGGACCCTGTTTGAGCTTTCTCAGGTAGAAGTCTAGTTTTTCCAGCCCCACTTGTTAAAATGGTTTTCGTTTCTCCACTTGAGAGGTTTTGTTTCCTTGTTGAATACCAGTTGACCATAGATAAATGGGTTAATTTTTGGTCTCAAATCCTGTTCCCTTGGTCTATGTGTCTGTCATTGTACTAGTACCATCGTGTTTTGGTTATTACAGCTGTGTAGTAGGTTTTGAGATCAGGGAGTGTTTTCCCCTCACTGCACTGCTTTGCAGAAGTGCTTTCTTTTGGGTATCTTTCCTTTCCCAAAAAAATCCTTACCAATTGCCTTTTCTGTATCTTTGAAAAATTAATTTGGTATCTGTATTGACATTGTGTTAAACATGCTGATTGCTATTGGTAGGATTGTCCCTTTAACTATACTGAGTCTTCCTATCCATGAACAGGAAATGGGACATTATTGCTTTTATTTAGGTCTCTTATTACTTTTCACAGCAGCATTTTGTAGGTTTCCTTAAAAAGGTCTTTTGTATCTCTAGTTAGGTTTATTCCCAAGTATTGTAACTTGTATTTGGCTATTGTAAACAGTAATACTTCCTTAGTTTCCTTACCTGTGTTCTCCTTGTTACAGTCGAAGAGTCTCACTGATTTGTATATACTGATCTTGTATCTTGCAATGCTATTAAAATGATCTATTAGGTCTTTTTTGTTGAGTCCTTGGGATTTTCTGTGAACACTATCATATCATCTGCATATAGCAACAGTTTAACTACCTCTTTGCTGCCAGTACAATAGTGAATAGGAATGGTGAAAGTGGGTATCTTGTCTGGTCTCTGTTCCCAAGGGCAATGCCTTTAGTCTTTCTCCAGTGAGAATGATGCTAGTCTTGGTTTTACATATAAAATTTTCATTATGTTGACGAAATTCCCTTTTTTCTTGATAAGATCATGTGGTTCTTGTTCTTTGCTTTATTAATGTGATGAATTATGTTGATTGTTTTACTTATGTTAAAACATCCTTACATAACTATTATGAATCTCACTTGGTCATGATGAATTTTTAAATATACTTTTGGATTCTATTGACCAGGATTTTGTTAGGGATTTTTACATTTATATTTGTGAGAGATCCTGGTCTGTAGCTTTCTTTTTTGGCAATGTCTTTGCCTGGTTTTAGTATTATGCTTGCTTCTTAGAATGACTCTGGGAGTTATTTCTTCTTTTTCTATTTTTTTAAATAAATTTATAAGAACTGGTGACAGATCTTTTCTGAATGTTTGGTAGAATTCAACTGTGAAGGCATCTGGGCAAGAACTTTGTTGGGGGGGAATCTTCAAAAATCAGATTTATATCTTCTTTTGTGATGGGTCTGTTCAAGTATTTTACATCTGTCTGTGTCAATCTGGGTAATGTGAGAATTTCAAAGGATTTGTTATTTCCTCTATGTTTTTAAATGTATAGGAATACAGCTTTTCATAATAGTCTGATATTATCAACTATTATGATTTAATCTGGTTTTGTTATGGTGACACCTCTATCATTTCTGAATCAAGTTATTTATGTCTTTTCTTTTGTTACATTTGCCAATGGTTTGTCTAGATTATTGATCCTTCTGGAGAATTGACTCCTGGTCCTGTTGATAGTTTCAATTGTTTTTCTATTTTCTACTGCCTTTAAATCTGATGTCATTTTCTTCTTCAAGAGATCCAGTTTCTTGAATGATTTGCTTAGCATACAGACTGAACAGTCTTGGAGAAAGGATACCGCCCTGATGCACACATTTTCTGATTTTAAACCACACAGTGTTGCCTTATTCTATTAAGACTAGTGCACCTTGGTCTGGGCACAGGTTTTTCATGAACACAATTAAGCCGTGGGATACCCATTCCTCTCAATGTCATCGATAACTGGTTAGGATCTACACAGTCAAATGTCTTTGTACAATTAATAATGTACAAGTAGACATCATTATTGTATTCTCTGCTTTCAATCAAGGCCCACATGACATGAACAATGATATCTCTCATGTCACAGTCCCTTCTAAATCCAACTTGAACTTCTGGCTATTTAATGTGTGTCGGTATGTGTTGGTACAGCCTTTGTGGAATAATTTTCAGCAAAATTTGATTTACAAGTGATAGAAATGATTTTGTTCAATAATTTCCACATTCTATTAATTAGATCACCCTGTCTGAGAATGGGAACAAATACAGATCTCTTCTGGTCAGCTGGCCAGGTAAACTGGACTTCACATGGTGGATTACACTGGAATCAGACTGACTACATCTGCTCAGAGAGACAGCCCTATCAACCCTATTATAATTATTTTATCATTTTCTCTAGTGATAGAAAGGAGATTTTCTTACTTCTCCCAATCTAGGGTCTTCAAGCATCTTCTTGTTTTGACAAGGAAGATACTAGCCAGGAAACTAAGTGCTTTGTTCCCTTGGGATCTCTCACATTGCCTGCTCACTCTCCTTGGATTCCTACTCCATGGTACTGAAGTGACAACATCACTATAGAGCTTCACAACCTTCAATATGAACCATTTCAAGGTGAAATTAAAAGTATCTGATTCTTGCCATTAACTTTTTCATTTTAATATTGTTGTTGAGTATCATCAAGTCAAAACCAACTCATAGCTGACCCTCCAGTGGGTTTTCAGAGGCAGTTCAATCACATGGGAGGTGATTGTCCACCTTTCTCCTGTGGAGCAGCTGGTAGATTTGAACTTCATGCTTTTGGGATATTGGCACATCTCTTTATGACTAGACCCCCAAAGCTCCTTTTTAGTATTAAGAACTCATTATTTAGCATTTAGGTTGTGATTACTGAGGCCAACTAGCAACACATCTTCATTGGTATAGAAACCTTGAGTTAAATAACATTAATGTTGAAAATGCTTATTGTTAATTTTATTGAGAACAAACTTCAAAAATATATGGGTCTAGTGGATAAGGAGTTGACCTGCTAACCCCAAGGCAAGCATTTTGAATCCACCAGCTATTCCAAAGAATAAAGATGGGTAATCACCCCCTGT
Organism: Elephantulus edwardii; assembly: GCF_000299155.1. Taxonomy (NCBI): domain Eukaryota; kingdom Metazoa; phylum Chordata; class Mammalia; order Macroscelidea; family Macroscelididae; genus Elephantulus; species Elephantulus edwardii. The sequence continues at coordinate 11,026,411 of NW_006399825.1, read as the reverse complement.
GAGATTTACTGGCTCTGAAAATCTGCTCAAGGGTCAAATGGCATATAATAGCATGGACACGCAAACACACACATGTATGTCTTGCATATGAGCAAAATTAGGCAGTGTTTTGCTTTATTGCATGTAGGGTCACTATGAGCTACAGTTGATTAAACAGCATTTAACAACATTACCTCATATATATTATACATACACATATAAATATAA
>NW_006399825.1:10878402-11026104 GCF_000299155.1 Elephantulus edwardii | reverse complement strand
TTATATATATATATATATATATCTCATGAACATGCATATGTAAAAACAAAATGTAATAGTTCAATAATTTAGCCATTCACCACCTGTCATATGCATCTAGGTAGACTGCTTGGTCTCTGGGATAAAATATAAATTAAATACCAAACATTTTTTATGAAATATAATGGTTTCAAATTCTTCCCTTCCAATACATTACCAATTATATGGTCTCTGTAAAGAAAGGTGGTGAGAAGAAGAAAAATATTGTTATTAGCAAACTGGTGACCAAAGAGTACACTATCAAATGAATCCACCTAGTGAGCTTCAAGGAATGTATTACTCAGGTATAAAGGAGATCTGAAAACAGGCCAGGAAAGAGATGGGAACACCATATGTGTACTCTGATACCAGGTTAAGAAAAGCTGAAAGGCAAAAAGAATGCTTCACACTCTATCCATATCCTGTCCGGAAAACACAATGAGGTGGAAGATCGCTAAACTCTATTATCCATAGTTACCTAAGTACCTGTCACCACTTTCAAAAGCCCACTGTCAGTCAGTGTGCATACAACTAACAGCTGATTACCAAATAAAGTCATAGAGCTGCTAGAACTTTTTAAAGAATGTGTCCATTTATAGATTAAAACATCCATATAATAACTATATTAAAACAGTAAGTCTATTACTAATAGGAATTCCTAAAAACGTGTCCTAAAGATCTTTGCAATTTTATATCCTTATCTACTGAACCTTAAAATGTATGCTGGTCTCTCAATTTTAGCCCTAGAAAATAAAGGGACGTATTCCATTTATTAATGGCAACCAAAAAACAGAAACTTGCAGTCCCACTGTCCTCTGCTTGCTCTGAATCACCCCTAGAGCTGCTGAGCACCCGGAAGAACACATGTGTGCACGCACACGCACAGTGCACACCGAGTGCACAGAAAGGCTGGCGATCCTGTGGAATGAGGAGCCACTCTCCTGGGAGCTGGGCAGTCCTCCATGGTTAATCCCATTTACTCCCCATCTCAGAGATCACAGCAGCTATCTCCAAATGCTTTCACGCTGATAAAGAGAGGAAAAACATGAAAAAGACTCCTTTTCAAATTTTAAATATCTTGATTCTTGGCAATTATCTTTGCAAACAAAACTTGGACAGTACATTACTTCACTATTCCAAAATTTCAAGTGCTCTTTTTACCTGTTTGTATTGGGGAGTAAAAAAAAAAAAAAAGTCTGGCACAAGTCAAACTGACTGGAGGCTATTTATCATATTTCTACTACTTAAAAGTAAATATTAATATGTCTTGCTGAAAAATATTAATGCATATAATTATGAAGCCCATCCCTTGACTACAAAGTGGTGATGCTATGTAGTACGTGGTACATGAGTTTGCCACCTTCTTAAAACATTAAAGTCCATTTTACAAAATCCATCTGTCTTAAAGAGTTAACAACCCTCTTTTATTCAGATGGTCTTTCTTTTCCTTTTGTAAAACTGTGACCTAGTTCATTACCCTTAGCTTCTCCCCTCTATATTTCAAAGTTTTCCTCACTTACTCAAGCCCACTTATTTCCCTTTCTTTGAAATAGAAAGCTTCAAGTTTTCAACCACTTATTAAGTTGTAGTCATACTCCATCCAATTTCCTGAAGTTGTGAACTAGCACTTATCCCCTGATTTGCATCTTGATTTCTTCCTGTCCACTATCCCTTTGTTTCGTACTTAAAGAAATCAAAACAAAGCACACACGTACATGAAAACAAAAATTTAAAAAACACCTCTTAGTCTGTACTTACACTTTCGGTCAGTCAGTCAACCGCTTAGTGATTCAAAGAACCTTTTTTGAGAATCTCTTATTCACCAGCTACAAGCATATCTTATTTTACTGCATTTCATTTCACTATTTTTCTATTTTTTTGGGTTTTTTTGTTTTCATTTCACTATTTTTCATAGAGAAGAATGAAGGGAAAATATGGGCAATCTCTTCCAGTGCAATTTGTTACCTCTGAGAACCCTCTGGAGGGTGAGTTATGGATCAATTCCAACTCAACAGTACACAACAAGAACAACAACAACTCTCCCATAGGCCATGTCTCTCAAAAACAAAAAATAAGGTGGTGTCAACTCTACTCAAGGAAATCTATCACCATTTTGCCAATAGATCAGCTTACTTCATGTCTGTCACATCTGATAGTTCTTATAATATTTCAAATTTTCTCACAACTCTATTGCACACTTAATTAAAGTTACTGTGACTTCTTAAGCACTTGGGGGGAATCACATGACAACTTTTTGACATATTTGTATTCCTGCCATCAGTGTAGAATGCAACTGACAGCCTCTCAGAGGTATGCCTGTACTCGGAAACGTTACCACTGAAGGACTTCACAGAGGTTGGAGAGAGGGAAGGGTGGAATGGAGAAACATGAGTGCAAACAATCACCATGCAGAACATTCAGCTAAGTTCAGTCAGGTAGAAACACTTGCTACTTGCCACCTACCTCATAGCTTTGCAAGGTCTGGTTCCTCTACTGTTGGCAAACTGCAAGGGCTGACCTGGACTTGTAAATGCATTAAGTGTGTACACTGCTCTTATGCTTGTCTCTTCCCTAGTATCCACTCAGTTACTGGCACAAGATATAGATTTAATAAACATCTATTAAACAGCATTTTTATGGCATTGGTTTATTTAATGGCTTAGGTGTTCCTCAATAAGAGACTTCTGTCTTACTGTAACATTTTTCATCATATTTCTAGCTTATTTTTAGTCAATACCATGGTTCATTAGAGAGGTATTATTTATGCTTATTATTAAAATTTTAATATGTGTATTTCAAATATCTGGCATGTAATGTTGTTGTTGCTGATTGCCTTCAAGTCAAGCACGACTCATAGCAACCCTTTGAACAAAAGGGCTGAAGCGTCTCTAAAACTATCGACATTTATCAAAGTTCATCGAGTTTCCAGAGGCATGATATTTAGGAAGTGGCTGCCACTCCTGCTTCCAAAATCTGTCATAGTATGTTATTGTTGTTATATGCTACTGAGTCACCTGCGATGTATAGTGACCCTATGTACAGTCTCACTAATTCTGACACACCAGCCTTCCATTGCCCCAGTTACTGTATCAATCCATCTTGTACAGGGTCTTCCTCTCTTGCTCTGTCCATTCACCCTTTCAAGCATGATGTCCTTCTCCAAGGACCTATCTCTCCTGGCCATGCGCCCACATGTAATACTCTCCTCAAATTGTTTATGTACTTTATTAAAAATGCCTCTTTTCCTTCAATTGCTCTCTTTCTAGTCTGTTATTCTCCTATGTTTCTCTTCACAGCATTTACCATGCACCCTCTGCTAAAAGAAACCATTTAATGTCTCTTCCTCTATCAGACAATGGGTTTTAGGAAGAAAAGAACTCTTTGACGCTGCCCTTATATCACCCATCTCAAACACATCAGACCAAAAAATTAATCAAGAGCCACCACCACCACTACTACAGTGATGCTAGAGGGCAGAGCAGAATCTCCCCACAAAGTTTCCAAGGTTGTAAATCTTTAAGGAAACAGATTGCCACATCTTTCTCTTGCTGATTGGCTGGGGGCTTCCAACCATTGACAACAGCCAAGCACTTTAGCCATCATTTCACTAGGTTTCTTTAGGTGCAAAATTGAGCACAGTGAAAACAGATGAATAATTCTATCTGTCATGCTTGGACTGTCCCTGAAAATAAGATGCTGAATCTCAGGAGGAGTAGGTACCTAATTTTTAATTAATTCCACCTTTCCTGATTATTCTTGATAGTGTTGCATGCACTGTACAATTTTTCCTCCCACTTCTGTGCCAAAATAGCTTAACCTTTTATTTAAGTGTCTCTGGTCCAAAAAACATTAAAATTGGGCAGCTCTAATAAATACTACTACATAATGACTTGCTCCAGTTCTCTGCAGTAATTAGTACTCTGCTGATGAAATGTGCCTCTAGGTTCAAAATTTTATAATGTTTTGACAGTTGGAATCTTACCAAGCATGAAATGAACCAATAAAAAATTCTTTTTTGTTATCATTCTCCAAGCATTAAAGGGGAAAATATTCTCAATATATAACAGTAGTGCTCAAAGAAAAAATTATAAAATAGTGACCCGCTCATAGTCAATGGGGAGGGTTAATGTAGCATTCAAATGAAGAGAAGATAAATGTAAAAATTCTCATAACTAAAAGCATAGAGCGAGTTGTATTTAACAGGCAAGTGCATCTCAATCACCTTGATTAGCAAAGCAAGATAATATGCATTAAAATCTTCACGCCAGTCAAAAATCTCATAAATACCATATTTTATTTTCCATCCTTAACTATTTGATAATCACAGTACCTTTAATCATCTCAATTGATTCTTTACGAAGATAGTGTTTATTTTAAGAAATATTTCCCTTCAATTTGTTTGTACCCCAAAGAAAATAGGAATGACTCCAACAATATTTCAAAAGTTAAATAATTCTGTTGCATCAGTGAATGTTTACCTAAAGTAATGAGAACTACATTTTCAAAGTTAATTGTTGGGGTGAGCTCTGGTGGTCTAATGGCAAGAAGCTGCACTGCAATCCCAGAGGTGAGCAGTTCAAATCCACCATATGCTTTCCTGGAGAAGAAGAAACAATCTCCTCCTATACCAGTCAAATCTGATTAGATGGTACACATACACACAAATAATAAAAATAAAAAAAATAATTGTTGGGATATTGAGAAGTCAAGACACTTTAAAGCTCTGTAAGGAGTCTTGGAAACATATTATGTCAAGCTGCTAATGGAAGGGTGGTTGTTGTTGCTTTTATGTGCCATTGAGTCAGAACCAACTCATAACTGACCTGTCTGTAGGTTTTCAGGGGGTGGAAATCACATGTGGGGAGATAACCGATCTTTTCCCTATGAAATGGCTGGTGGATTCAAACCACCTACCTCTTGGATGACAGCACAACTCCTTACCACTTGCACCAGCAACTCTTCGGGAGGAATATGAGTAATATCCTCTTACAAAGATTTATAGCCTCAGAAACACAATGGAACATTGCTTTATGTCAGAATGAACTAAATGCCGGGTGGGAGGTTTAAGGGTTTATATATTCCTAACAATCCACATATAGTCTTAGTGATATTCACATCATTTAATTAAAAAAAAAATCCTCTGACACATAAAATGAGCCCAGAATTTGCACTGGTTACAATGCTTGGTTGCTAACTTTAAGGTTGAAGGTTCAAATCCATCATTTTCTCTGGAGGAGAAGGATGTCGCTGTCTACATCTAGAAGGCCTTCTGGCCTTGAAAATCTGGGCAGGATTACTCCAGCCCACAGGATCGTGAGAACTCTGAATTAACTCCATTACTGATTTGCTTTTGGTTTTGGATTTAGTTTTCTTTTATTTGAACATTTATTTGCTTATATTTTGTTCTGGGAAATGCTATGCTTCATCTGAAAAAATTTTATTATTTGTTTCTTAAATGTATACTCTGATACAATGTAACAGGTTCCAATGAACCTTTTTGATTTCTGGCACTCATTTATTAACTTCCTTGAATTTTTAAAGAGCCAGAAAAACTGTTAAAGAAATTACTCAAAATGTGCCTTACATATCCAATTTACCACCATAAAATATGGATTTTATTTATAAATTATGCAGTAATATAGGATAAGCTATGCGGTATGCAGTCATGAACACTCATTGCATAGGGGATACCAGGCAGAAAACGGAAGCACCTTGTATATGATATTATAACCGTGCCTCTCTAAAAATGAAATGCCAGGCTTATAAATTGGTTATTTCTTAATGATTAAGCTAACGAGTTCTGAACTTTTAACCTATATGGGTTTCATAATTACACAGCTTGAAATCCTCATCAGAAAGTCTGTCTGCTCCTGAAATTCAAATCATTTTATAATCTTGAATAATGCATGTGAATTCTACAGAAATTAAAACATTTCATGAAAGTAAAGAAATTCACATCTTATTTTTTTACAAGAGCATAATGCAACAGCAATAAATTAGATGTCACTTCCCTCCATGAGTCCCTAGCAAACCCATTCCATCACTTTAAAAAGAACGTCTTCTTTCTTTTCAAAAATAATCCTTTCTTTTGACAAGAACTATCTTCTTTCTTTTTACATATGCTATACACTGAATATGGCTCATGATACAAACACATTATTAAATGTTAGCCAGTGGAGTAGAGAGTTAAATAACATTTTTTTTGAAAGTACAAGAATTAAAAACAAACACCTGAGATTCACAGATGTCAGTCTGACTCCAGGCTCACACACACATTGACTGGAAAGGGAAGCAGACTACTTTTATTTGCTGAGTATTAATTCTCACATAGGGAAAAATAAACCAATCACATTGAGTTATCTTAAACATTAAATGAAATAATCCATGTAATGGTTTCAGTACCATACTGAAAGCTTGGTAAACTCTCAACACAACAAATAGTAGTTATGATCAAAGCTGTTGTTTTTGTTGCTGGCTATCTTCAAGCCAAATGCCACTCACAGTGACCCCATGAACAACAGATCTAATAAACCTTGTCCTTTCCTGTGCCATGCTCAACATCTCCAACACATTTGAGTCCATTGCTGCAGTTGATGTGTCAATTTATCCCATTGGAGTCTTCCTTCAACAACTGCAATAGTTCATTTATAGTCTAATAATCTATAATCTAATAATCCTACATTACTTTATTTCATGATTCTTAGCAGAAGGCGCTCCTAAATACAATTCCTGTCAATGAAATAACTTATATGTAACCTTAATAAAATAACCTGTGGACCTTGGAAAAGGACATCATGCTTGGAAGGATGGAAGGTCAGTGTACATGGTTCCAATGCCACCAGCTGCTCTGTGGGAGAAGGATGGGCAATCTCCTCCTGTGAGATTAGCTGCCTCTGAAAACCTACTGAAGGGTCAGCTATGGGTCTGTTCCAACTCGATGGCACCCAGCAATAACAAATATGGAATAGGTATGGGGAAATGATACAACCACGATGCACACCTTACCTGGTTTTAAACCATGTAGTATTCACTTGCTACATCCAAATGGCTGCTTCATGAGTATGGAAAAATCAGGAGTCATCATTATGCGGAGTATGCAACATTGCCTCTACAATTTGATAATAAAACTCAAACTCATTGCCATTGATTCAGAACCAATTCATAACTGATCATCGGGGGGGGGGGGAGGTTAGAGATTGTAAACCACATGGGAGGATAAAGTACACTTTCTCCTGTCAAGCAACTGATGGATTTGCACAACTGGTGGATTAAAATTGCCTGTCTTTGGGTTAGCAGTGCAACTCCTTATCCACTAAAGCACCAGAGAACACATTAATTAGTGGAAAGATAGCAAACAAAAACAAAATAATGTGAGGATACTTTTTAAAAATTAATCACATCTAAAGAAAGATGGAACATTGGAAATAATAAAAAAATCACACTTGTAAATTAAAAAAAACACATGACAGCAAAATTCCCTTTTCTGTCAAAGAAAAACATGATGAATTAATTTAATATGAAAAATTATATTTGGGTATATTTGTGTTTAGAATAAGCAAAAATTACTTTTCCAAATCATAATAATGCTTATCATTGCTGGATATGAATACAGATGATTTAGTTATCCTTTAATTTTCCAGTATTTTTCCTCTTATCCCCATATAGTATGTATTAACTTTCTTAAAAGGGAAATATTCTCAAGTGATAATAAAACCAAAGGAAAGAAATCTTACAAAGGTGCAAGTGTATCTTGTTCAAATTCCTTTTCCTTCCACCTTTTATTCTTCTAGAGTTGTTTCTCATGACACTAACAAGCTGTATGTCACTCAAGTACAAGAAAGCCATGGATGAAAATGGCTCTGCCTTAGAAGAACTTTTAAAGCAATTAGACTTGAAATGTTATAACCAAGACACTGGCAGTGCCCCAAAGTAAATGATGAGCAGCACAAAGCAAATGCCAACTCTCATGCCTGCTTACAGCTCCAAATCTAATGGACAGTGAAAAGAGGTGTTTTAGAACAATGTTTTGGCTGAATTATTAATCAACTAGATGTCATAATAAAAGATTGTGTGTCAAAAACACAATCCAGAGCTGCATTCATCTCCTTTTATGGGACATTAAATTTTTTTCAAGTCTATATGTTATTTGTTTCATATAATTTGTACTACTGTCAAAATAGTGCTGAGTGTATTCTACTCAGAATTATTGTCAAAGCACAAAATTAAACTTTCAAAGTACTTATAGTTTTTTTTCTTTTAAGTTACAAATTATTATATCTACTTTTAGTGACAGTAGCCCATCAGAAACACTTTTTGAATAAAGAAACATTTTTCCATTTTAGAAAAGCTTTCCATTTTGGAGAAACTGAAGCAGTAAAGTGAACTAGGTTACCAGAAAACAAACTTCCACAGGTATTCATTTCAATAAATCTGGTATTTCTTTTCAGCATCTGATTTCCACAGAATGGTAAAGACTTTTTAAAAAAGAAAATGTTTTAATATTTTTAATATTCTACTTTTACTCAAGTATTCATTTCAAGTATAATATAGCAAAAAATATAAAAGTTCACCACCTAGATTTTCCTAAAACATGCAATTCAATACATTTTCTGTGTGTGTGCATACACACATATCCACAAAAGATACTAAAGTTTAAAATTAACTTGGCCAAGCAGAAGCTGCATTCCATATTTTAATGCATTATATATGAGGCACAAAAACCATCTCAGATTGAAGTCTCTGTCAAGTGCAAAAGATTTCATCCATTATGTTCAATCATTGCAGTTAAATACTTAACTTCCTTAAATAGAAGTTTCCATTTGGAAAAGAGACATCTAAATAGTCTGAGTGTTTATGCCTTTGACATTAGGTCTCCCCAAGGAAATGTCAACATTGTTTTATCATTTTTCTATCACTTTCTTATTCATATTATTCTTGTTGCTTGTTTTATTTTGACATTTATCACTATACATTTCTTTTTAAAAAATAACCAGAACACTGAATCTGCAAATTACTTATTTCTCTAAATAGTCATTCCCAAAAGCACAATACTTTCTCATTGTTCTTACCGATGCTTCTGGACTCTTTTCCTCACATAACAACTTATTTCACTAATTACATCTATTCATCTAAATACATAAAAATATTCTCTAAATATACCAACAGTCAGGGACAAGCTAGGTCAAGCAAGGATGACTTTAACTGCCATGTAGCTATGCCAGAAATGAATCCTTATGATATAACATCACAAGTCAGGTACTATTATTGCTTAGGTCTGAAATGTATTGACTACCTTACGATAAGTCTTCCTAGTGCCCAAGCTGTAGCACTCCCACTGATTAGGAAAAAAACCCAAATCTCCTTTCTGTCCCAACTGGGTGTCCAGGGATCCCTGAGAGTCACTGAGCTGTCTCTTCAATACCATGGACATACAAACACATCTTTATAACTTGAGGAAACAGAAGGCAGTAAAGGATAATACATCTGGCCAAGGAATCTATCTCTTTTTTAGGGCATGACCCAAAGGAAAAGTTGATAATTCTAAATGTTCTTCACTTCTAAGAAGGAGCTAGAGAAATTATCTCATTATTATCTCATACTAATGGAGAATGATTTAGAAGATTACTATTGCACTCCAAGTTTGGGAAACTTCTTAAACTGCCCTGATGTGGTTGCTTTTGTTAGTTTGTTTGAAATATATACAGCTCTCTTTCTTGGTGTAAACACAATTATCTCTAGTTAAAGACAAAGTGTAACATTTTACAATTAGTACCACATGTTTCTTCTGTGATGTTAAGATAAAAATTACAAAGACCAGACCAAGAAAAGGGTCCTAGTAAAAGACCCTCTTGTGAGCCTATGTAAGAGCAACATGCACTAACTACTTAGGCATTAAGTTTCCAAAGACTAAAAACAGAACACTTGCTGATTTTCCAATCCCTACAATAAGGGGTGCATATTTTTTTAGATACAAAAATGGATGAATGAAATAAGGAGCATTTATGATAATCAAATAAATCTAACAGCAAAATGTTATTTACTCTAGAAAAAAAAACAAATTACCAGCCATGTGTCACAAAGAATTTTAAATTATACCTATATAATTTAATATTAGTATCATTTAAGTATATATATATAAGAACTACAACTATAGATATTTATCAACGATCTTAGAGTTTCTGAAGGCATGCTGTTTAGGAAGTAGATGCCACTCTTGCTTGCAAAATAAATAATATATATGTTGTTGTTGTTGTTGTTGTTGTTAAATGCCATCAAGTCGTAGATGACTCATAGCGACCCTATGTATGAAAGACCTGAACAGTTGTATAATTTTCATCATTTCTCTAAGTTCAAAGAGTTTCCAGAGGCAAGCTATTTTAGAAGTGGATACCACTCCTGCTTCCAAGCCTATTTTAATCTGGGAGCACCACCAAACAATATATATAAAAGTATAAAAAGAAATAATAAATAAAAGGTATAATTCTCACTTAACAGAAATTTTTTAAATTAACCTTAACTATTATAGCTAAAATGTGTTGTCACTGTTGTTGTGCATCATTGAGTAAGGGCCAACTCATATCTGACCCTCCAGCAGGTTTTCGGAGGAACTAAATCAACCTGGAGGAGACTGCCCATCTTTCTCTCACAGAGCAGCTAGTGGATTTGAGCCACATACCTGAGGGTCAGGAGAGCAACTCCTTACAACTAAGGCACCGGAGCTCATTCCTGAGTCTCAGAAAAGTTCATTGATCTATTCATTATATTGAACTGAAATATACTTAATATTTCTTTTCACTGAAGAAACTTCTTGAGCAACTGTACATGAATATAATGAATATAGCCCTTCCTCTCTATAATCATCTAAATATTTCGAGAGAGTTAGAAGGTTCCCCTCAAACTCTCCTCTCTTCTAAAGCATAGTGCAAGTTCGAATAAATCATTCAAGATATTTGCAAAAATTTCCATTTATAAAACTTCCACGTTGTAGTATCATGTCAAGGTCATTTCAAACAGATATTCATAATAAATTAGTACACAGTGATTACACTGAACTAATGGTCTAGAAAATTGAGATCGAACTCTGCTATCAAGTAATAATTGTAAGACTCTTCAATAATTCACATATATATCAAGAAAATCCATAATTGTGCATATTTCTGATTATTTAACTATTAGGATAATCTCAAACCATTTTTTCCCCATCTGTTGGTTTGCTTATATACTAAGTATTGGGCAAATAAATACATAGGACACTTGAGGGTTGAGATTGACAAAGGTATTGTTTCTATGCTACTTTGCTCTTCTGGTTAAAGTCTGTACAAGGAGTTTTCTTTTTTCATTAGTAAAAAAAATGATACTTGGTTCTTCAACATTTACTCTAACATCAAAAGTAAGCTAAAAAGAGCCCTTAAGAAGTTAAAAGTAAATATAAAACTTAATGATTCTTTTAAAATTCTATTTAATTTCTACTATCCATTTATGTTGTTATATTAGATTGTTTACTTATAGAACTTTTTTTAAGCTCCAATTTAAAAGCCTGAGCTTAAGGAAACAAAACGCTTTTCTTTACTAAATATATAACATACGTATGTAAATGATATAGCTATCTTCATACAACTTAATAAAGATGTTGTTACTGTTGTTGTTTTTGTGGGTGGGTACCTTCAAATCAAGTACAGCACACTGTAACCTTATGAACACCTCTGAATCTGTGGCATCTCGTCATTTCCAACCTGAGCCCAATGCTGTGGTCACTACATGAATCCATTCGTTAAGGATTTTTCTCTCTTTCGCCAACCTTCCACCATTCCAAGCACACCTCCCTTTCCAAGGAATGGCATCTCCTAACAATATGCTCAAAGTAGGTGACAAAAAGCTTTCTAATTTTTACCTCTAAGAAGTATTCTAGCTTCCCTTTCTCCAAGACATATGTTTGTTCTTTTGGGAATCCATGAGCTATTTAGTATTCTTCTCCAAAACCACATCTCAAAGGCATTAATTTTATGTCAGTATTTGTCACTGCCCAGCTTTCAGACACATGGCAAATTACTGAAAAGACTCTGGCCTGAATCAGGTTCACCTTAGTCTTCAAACTGACATCACTGCTCTTCAGTAATTTATACATAGGTATATCTTAGTATATTAGTAATAAAGAAACAGATATATCTTAATATAACTATAAACATATGATACGTATATGAAACTTTTAATAAGTGAGGGAATGTGAATGTCATAAACAATAATTTTTATTAAGTGTAGCCTCCAACGAGTCCAACTAATTTCAAGCTAATAAGACAAATTACTAGTTGTACACTATTAAACTTTTACATACTGAATTGTAGCTAATTAATAACATGAATTTGAGATCCTGGAAATAGAAGAACTAGTGAAAGATTAATGGAGAATGAGAACACAGTTAATCCCATGACACTGCTGAATAGCAGAAGTATTTCTTGGTGAAACAATCAAATAAGTAGGTAGTTCCTCATAACTATTGAGAGGTCACTGCAAGTAACATCAGGAAGTATTGCTGTTGTGGCCCCACTTTTGTTTCTTAAATTCTTAAATGGCAAACTTGCAGACATTCAGTTGCTTTTCAGTTTCTACCTTATTTTAGATTTTCACTGTCCTAAGACCATGCTACTTCACATTTAAAGACACCGCTGGTGACAAGGGTTGGGAGAAAGATGGGCAACTGTAAGGTTGAATATCTATCCCTTTGGAGGTTCACATAGACCAACAGCTCTGCAGGAGAAAAATGGGGTGTCTCCTACCACTGTAATTAATAGTTCAGAAATCCATTGGAGGCTCACTATGAGTTTTCAGACTGGATGTCTGTGAGTTTTGCACTGAGTCCTCTAAATAACAGGAAGACTCGAGTAATAAATATACATAGTGGATATTACCAATTTTCAAAAACCTTGGCATGCTCTGGATAGCTGCCCTTGTCTTTTTTGCTTCTTTATACGTGGAAGATCTGTTATTGTTCTTTCTCAGTAAATTCTCAAAAGTAAAACCAATCCATCTCCTTTCAGAAAAAGAAATCCATTGATAAGGAGTTAACTAGATGCAGAGTTTTCCTGTAGGACACAGTAGAATGTCTCCATAGGGCCTCCAAGGTTATAATCTTTACACCACCAGACTGTCTCATCTCTCTCCCACAGAGAAACTGGTGCATTCAAATCACCCAACTTTGGTTAGCAGCCAACTGCTTAAACAATGCATTACCAGGGAACTTTTTCAGTAACAGACTTCTTCTTACAATTCTCAACTTTGCCCTTTTTCTGTCCTGAAGATACTCCTTTCCCCCTGAATTTCCATTCAGTGCCAACAAAGAGAAAATATCCTTCCCATGTGTTTTCCTTTTAAGTCTCTCACATTTCTTTTCCATGTCTTGAGCATTCTTTTATCACAAGACATCTCCTTTGGAGTACATGTAAATAATTGTTTAAATATTTCATAAGTAAAGCTCCAGGTGACTAGGGATGATAGAAAGGAAATTGATGCCTTTGAGCTGTGGTGCTGGAGAAGCTGTGGTGCTGGAGAAGAGTGTCGAATATGCCATGGACTGCGAGGAGAACAAACAAGTTTTTTTTTGTTTTTTTTTTTAAATTATTATTTTTGTGTGCGTGTACCGTCAAATCAGATCTGACTGGTACAGGAGGAGATTGCCCCTCCTTCCCCGGCAGAGCATCTGGTGGATTCGAACCATGCACCTCTGGGATTGTAGTTGCAGCTTCTTGCCACTAGGCCACCAGAGCTCCCCGAGAACAACCAAGTTTGTCCTAGAGAGGGAGTAACCAGGCTGCTCCTTGGAGGCAAGGATTCTGAAGCTCCATCTGACAAACTTTGGACATGTTGCTACAAGGAGGGAATGGTCCTTGGAGAGAGACGTCATGCTTCGGAGGGTGGACCAAGTGAGGAAGACCCTCGATGAGATGGATTGATTCAGTCACTGAGGTAATGGGGGTTGGTGTATCAGAGACAATAAGGTTGTCACAAGAAGAGCAAGGTTTAAGGATTTTGTACAGAGGGTCACCATGAGTCACAAGCAAATCGATGGCACATAACAACATCCACTGATACAGAAGATGCAAAGAAAACTGTTGTATAGCATGTGGTTCCTAATATTCTCACTTATTTTATTTCACTTGATTTTCCTACCAACCCAGGTTTATTGGTAGAATAGAGGAGCTGATAAATGAGAAAATAAAGTTTGAGAATGGCTCAAGAAATAAATGGAAACACTTGGACTTAAAGTACCAACATGCAGTGCTAGACCTACAGCAATCTAAAACATTCCCGGAGTGAAGCTGATTCCACCTAGATGTTCTCCACTGCTGTGAGGAAGGCAAGCTGATTACATCAATACACACTTAAGTATTGGAGACGGGATGCCCAATTAGCATCTGCATTTTTAAAAGAGGATGTGTTATAGCTTAAGAAGCTTTCTAGTTGGTGTATTCTTAAATATTGTAATGGAATTGCAATTTGTAAGTAATATAAATAAAAAACAGATGTATTTTTAAAATAAAAACTGTAGTGGTCCCTGTGGTGCAGCTAATAAGCTAATATAGGTCTTCTAGTCATAGTCTTGGTAACTCCAATCAAAGGACTGGGTGGGGCTATATGCAAATGAGGTGCTCAGGTCCTACCAAGTGTATTGGGCCTTTTGCTAATAACGAAAATAAAGTGTAGGGCACACGTGTGGAGTGGAATCATGCAAATAAGGTGTTTGAAATGAATAATGGGATTGGTCAGGTTTTCCAGCCCAATAGTGGCAAGACCTTGTGCTAAAATCCCAAAGAAACACAGTTCCAGACCATCAGCTGCACTATGGGAGAAAGATGGGCTAACTCCTCCTGTGCAATTAACTGCCTCAGAAAAGCCACCAGAGGGTCAGCTGGAGATCTGACTCTATGGTACGTAACAACAAGAGGCTTAAAAAAAAAGCCATTTCAGTAGTAGAAATGAAAATATCTCAATCCCATCATGGAAGACAAGCAGAAGACAAGTCCCTTTCCAAGTGGACTCATACTGAGAACCTCTTTTTCCCCAGGAGACAGAGCAAGAGAACTGTGAACCCAAAACAGACAAGAGATAGAAGGCAGCAGTGGCAGAGAGATGATAGCAGCACACGAGGACACTGGCAGGAAGTGACACTGTGGGCTTCCTAACACAGGGAGTGAGAACGCAGGATGCCTTCAAGAAAGGATTACTGAAAAAGTAAGGTGCTTCTGGCCACCTGGCAGAACAAGGTGCTCCAGCACGTGGAGCAAGAGCACCTTGTGCCTTTAGTCTGATGCATATAGCCAAAGTGCAGTGACTCTGGCTCTCCAAGGCATGCAGACAGAGCTAACAAGCTTTCTAACACCAGCCTGAGCAGCTCAGAGGCCGAGTGGCCAAGGATCAGAGAGAAGCTTGGTAAAGGCCCTGCTGGAAAGAGGCAATTCTGTTCAGTGCCTAACTACTGAATCCTTCCTAACTTATTGCTTCCCTAATAGGGAGCTCTGGAGGCTTAATGGCAAGAAGTTGCACTGTAATCCCAAAGGCATGCAGTTCAAAGCCACGGGTTGCTCTATTGGAGAAGGACACACAATCTCCTTCCATGCAATTAACTGCCTCTGTAAACCCACTGGAGGGTCGGTTATGGGTCAGTTTCAACTCTACAGTACAAAAGAAAATCTCTTTTCTTTCCAGTCTCTGAATAAATCTTTTCTCTCACTCCTTGTGTTAGGAAGCCGACAGTGCCACTTCCGGCCAGTTTTCTATTGTGCTGGGCCATTTCTCTGCCACTGTTTCTTTCTGCACAAACAGGTACATTCAGGGAGGCAAAGGCTTACACACTTGTATATGTGAACTGCTGACCAGGTAAGCTGCAGAAGGCACTGACTCCAAAGTGCTCCTCTGGGGTACAAACATACCCATAAGCTGTCTCGTCATGAAATATTTAAAAGAGTAAAGACACAATAGCTTGCCTCCAGAAACCCTATGAACTTGGAGAGAGAATGAAAGGCACCCAAGCATCAAGGACTCTCCTTCATAGGGTCGCTATGAGTTGCCTGTGACTCGACGGCACTTAACAACAACAACAAAGACACAAGACATTTTAGGGGGCAAATTACGGGCAATTAGAAATTCTGAGTTGTAGTTTATGATATCATTCACACTAACCAAAATCATGCAAGTTTATGAAAGAAAAAATATCTAACTAAGGAGTCTAGGTACTGAGAATTGTTTAATAAAAGTAATGAAATCCTAAGACAGTATACAAGATATTGAGTAAGATAAAACTAAGACCAAAGAAGTTAAACAGTAATAAAAATAATTAAGGCTTTCAATATGGCAATCAATGAATATTCCTATACAATATAATTTTTTTAAGACTATTCAATTTCTGTAAGTTCAGAGGACAGAAAATTTATTTAGGATTGAGATATTCTAGAAAGATTGACTGGGGTGGGGGGGGGAAGGAATGCAACTTGACCTGGATCTTGAAGGACCAATAAAAATTGAGCAACAGGAATAAATACATTACTTACATGTGTATGTTGTAGTCGTGTGCCTTCAAGTCAATTCTGACTCAAAGATACAGTAAAACAGTAACCAGGTAGGGTTTTGGCATAGGGTTTGCTAGGCTATAATCTTCTACAGAAGTAGATCACCAGATCATTTCAGGAGAAAAAACTCCACGAGTGGGTTCAAGTTATGTTGCTGTTAACACTGAGTACTTAACCACTCTGTGACCTGGGCTCTTATATATTACTCTCAAGTGAATTCTTTCTCAAAGTGATGCTACAGAACAAGGTAGAACTAGCCCCCAGGAGTTCCAAGGCTATCCATCTTTATGGAAGCAGACTGCCTCATCTTTCTCCTTTCAGAGTAACTGCTGGATGTGGTGGTGGTGGTGTTGCCATCGAGTCGAGCATGACTCATAACAACCCTATGAAAAAAAGGCCTAAAGTCTTTCTATAATTATCATCATTTCTCCAAGTGTATAGAGTTTTCAGAGGTATGTGGTTTAGGAAGTGGATTCCACTCCTGTTTCCAAACCTGTCATAAACTGGGAACTCCAACAAACACTGCTCACCATGGGCAGCCATTATGGCATTTGACCCCCAATGGCACAAGGTTCAGCTTCACAGCAAACCCAGATTACCTCAGTGCAGCAAATTGACAGAGGAGTGCTGTACAATTTAGAATAATGTTCCTCAAAAATAAAATAACACTAAACCCTTGGGCCCAAGGGCCCAACTGACTTTTAAATACAAGGGGATATACATTCATATTCATATATGAACAAAGGGCCTGAAGCCTTTTATAACTATCACCATTTCTCCAAGTTCATAGGGTTTCCAGAGACATGTGGTTTAGGAAGTGGATGCCACTCCAGCTTCCAAACACGAATCAATCTTCAATCAGTGTGGGAATTGCACCAAACACTGCCCACGATGGAGAGCCATTATGTGTTTGTCATACCTATGGCACTAAACTGCTGGATAGGATCCACCAATCTTTGATTTAGCAACTCAATGTTTAATTCACTTAGTCACCAGGGCTCTTCCCATGTAATAGACTGGGCTATAGCTGCCATTATAATTTACATACATTTTTTCAACAACATTGTAGGAAATATCTAATTTAATACATTCATTTTACCAATGGAAAACATTAAGCTCAAAGTTCAGAGTGGCTGCATGGCTTATACAAAGCATTGCTATAAATTAATCAATGCACTAAACCATTTCTTTCTACAATGATCGGAGTTTCTTCAAAGTGCCAAGCATTGCTGCAAACAGTCTATATACAGGAGTGAACAAAACAGAGCCTAGCCCTTAAGAGAGCATCCATTCTATAACACAGAATAGTAGTAAGAAGCAGGGACAAGAACACGCCAGACAAATGGAACATAAAGAAGAAACCTATGGAACAAGAATGAGTATAATTCAGAACAGAACAGTTAGTACAGGCATTCTGTGATCACTGTGGTACAAGAAAGTTGAATCTTTAAAAAGATACAATGGAAGCATGTGAGACCCCTGAATATAATATACAGCTATGAAGCATGAATTTAATTCATTAAACATTGCAAGAAATTGTATCATTTAAGTAATACTTTAGGGAAAATGTAATCTACAATAATGGTGCTGTTACCACTGGACACTGTCAGGTCATCTCAAAACCAAATGAAACCTCTCCCAATCCTCTGACATCTTCACAATCACTGTTTTGTTTGAAGTCATTATTTCAGCCCATGTCAATTCATATAATTTCAGATCTTCCTTCTTTTGCCTGTCCTCTATCTGACCAAGCACAATGTCCTTCCTCTGCATGTCCAAAAGTCCAGGAAACAAAAGTTTCCCCAGCCTCTCTTCTAAGAATTCTAACTTTATTTCTTACATGACACAATCTGTTCATTCTTTGACAGTCCATGTCAATATTCATTTCCAAAATCATAATTCAAAGGCATCGATTCTTCTTTTGTCCTCCTTAGTATCCGTCCAACTACTCCTGCATATGAAGCAATTTAAAATACCATGGCTTGAGTTAGGCACACCTTAGCCAGATATTTAAGCCTTTTAAAAGAGGCCTTTGCAGCAGATTGATCCAAGGCAAAATAATATCTTAAGGAGGATTTGTGGCAGGAAGTTGCACTGCAATCCCAAAGGTACACGGTCCGAATCTACCAGGCGCTCCGCAAGAGAAGGATCAGCAATCTCCTCTCACGCGATTATTTGTCTCTGAAAACCTGTTAGAGGTTTCAGCTCTGGGTTGGTTCTGACTCAAAGATACACAACAACAACAACGTTGCTTCCATGGGTGTTGATTGTAGATCCAAGTAATATGAAAGTCTTGATAATATCAATCTTTTCTCTGTTTATTGTGATGATCCTGATTGGTCCACTTTTGAGGATTATTTTCTTTCTTTTTTTTTTTTCATTGTTGAAATGACATTTCCCAGTGAAAGCTGTAGTCTTTAATCTTTACCAGTAAATACTTTGAGTCTTCTTCTCTTTCAGTAAGCAAGAATGTATCATCCAACATCTTGTAATGCTAACATACTTTCTGCCTCCTTTGGTTCAGTTTCTCAGGTTATATGCTCAGCTCAAGAAAATGTGAATCTGAGTGGTATCCTTGCATCATACAGACCTAATCCCATTAACAGTGTATTCATTCATAACATCAGTTAGCATGAATTAATGATTTACCACACAACAGGGCACTCTCTAAAATACTTTACATGTATCAATTAGTAAACCTCTTACTCTTGTTAGTTATAAATGAGAAACTGAAACTGTGTGTCACACAGCTAGCACAGTCAACAAAAAAAAGGATTTTCCCCCCATCTCTAATACAAACTCTTCATCTCTCTGCTTATGCTTACTATATATTATATAATAGAGAGGTAAGGAGAAGGGTAGGGTAGGGGAAATCTCGTTCTATTAGTTAATATAACAAAGGACAGTACTTCAAAGTTTGATATTAACTTTCTTGGTCAAAGTAATTAATTTGTTCTTTAGGTATCTGTAGTACTTCTGAAATATTCTTCAAAGCTCTCCTCAAAAGTTATGGTTTCATACTACCAAATAAAAAGTTTTAAAAAAACAAAACAAATGGTGACACAAAGACTTTTAATAGGAAGAGAGAGAAGGAAAACTGTTATATACTGATTTGTTAAAATCTAAGGTATTAAAATGGGTACCTTTTCTTGAAATGGTAGTTTTTATGGAAGTAAGCAGGATAAAAAATGAAATTATAAATGCAAGACTTTTTAAATCAGTCTTTACTTCAGAGTGACACCCTACCCCTTCTACCAAAAACACAGCATATTTCCTAAATGTGTTCAGTTAGCCACTGAAAAGGCTACACAATTCTTTGCAAATCACTCAGCAAAGGCAAAGATGAGAAGATTTCAAAACTGAAAGGAGGAGAATGCAAAGAATTTGCACAAGTCCTAAAAGGTTGGCCCCCAAAATTGCTGGTATAGTGACCATGAAGAAGTGAGAACAACTGGCTAAATTATAAATCTTCATTTTTTATATCCATGTATCACTCCATAAACTGTTTCTTTAGAACAGCTATTTTAGAATAAAAACCACTATTTTAGAATAAAACCAATTTGAGCGGTAGCTCGCACTTGCTGGCTTCTTGGTAGCTGTACATTCCACTAGAGGGCAACAGAGTGTGATAAGAGAGCAACTCAGCCTTGAGGATGAAATATCTGGTTTTAGGTCACTAGTTCAATTATTGTGCAAACCAGTCTCCATTTTAAAACTACATTAGAGTCCTGAAGGCTTATTATATTACCAAGCAATATTTTTTTTATAATAGGATTCTCATTTTTTTAAGGATCCTCATTTTAAAGTAAAAATTAGTCAAATTGACATTTTCATCTCTCAGCAGCAATATATTAACAATCTAAGTGTTTTGTATTAATAAAGTACCTTCTTACAAACTATTTATCAAAACAATTTAATAATTTCCAAACAATTTAATAGTATTTTGTAAAATTGATGTTTTGATGCTTAAATTTAAAACATTCAATGATTAAATTAAAACACACAAGTAAAAACCATAATACTGTGAAAGAAAATTTTTAACCTATTTTTTTCACATTAAGTGCTTTCTGTATACCACACTGTAATTAAAACGTTATGACCTACATTATTTGATTCCTACACATATCGCCAAAAGAACGAATATTATACTGATTTTACAAATGAGGAGATTCAGGGTAACAGAGCTTAAGGCATTTACCAAAGAACACATAACTAATAAAAGGTAAAGGTAAAGTTGAACTGAAATTGTAATATTTGAGCATCAGATATCAAATGTGATCCAGGGGATGAGCCTGGCTTTTTCAAGCCTATGAGAACTTCTGGCATCCCTCCAGATCAAGACAGCAAAGCTCAATCAAAAGAAGAGATCATTTTTCCCACTGTGCTCACCACGTAGTGCAGGCTTACTTTTGTATATGTAATAAAAATTTGGCAGTATTCCCTTTAGATAATAAATGGTATTATATATGTTGTCATATTTCTGTTTTATATTGCAGTTTTCTTCTACAACTAAGCCACAAGACTTTAAAAAAATTACAAGGTAAATAACAATTTAAAAATTTCAGTGTTCAAAGATTCTCACCCTCGGAAAGAATCAGTGAGTGAATGCTAAGCTTTATTATGGCTTACTTAACACCCATTTTTTGAACATCAAAAGACCTGGCCTTAATTCCTAGCCAACATGTTTCATAAACAGCCACAATCTATCTGCCAATGGCAGGCTTGCATGTTGCTATGATGCTGAGCACATTTGAGGAAGAATTTCAGACTAAATTGTCTAGTGATCTACCTTCAAAATCCCATCAATGAGAACTCCTCATTGGATCACAACGGTTCAATCAGCAACTGATCATGAGGTGTCACGGGACTGGGCACCATTTATTAATTGTGCTTGTAGAGGTTACCACAAGTTGAGGTATGTCTAAACAGCAAGAAATAATAATAAAAACATGACATCTACAAATTGTAATGATAATGGATGTGGCACTCAGGAAATTTCTGTACGAAACAATAGACGCTTACCATTCATATACTGGTAAATGAAACATAACCCAATAAGGGGAAATAACTTTGTGCTGTGCATTAAAAGGAATGGAAAGAAAAAACAGGATTGTAAAACCATTGAGTCATAACTGATGCTACATCAGAACTTCCAGCGGGTATTAGGAGACTATAAACCACAAAGAAGAGATCTTTTTTTCCCATGATGCTGCTGGCGATTTAAACTACCCAGGAGCCACTCTCATTGGGTTCACAGCACTCCCTACAGATTACACCAGCAGAACTCCCTCAAGAAGACCTATTATCACGTTGAAAGTTGTAAAGTAATATAACAATGTCTTCATTTCCTAATTATGCTGAAACAAAATGCCAAAATGTACTGGCTTAAAACATGATGGATTTATTATCTTTCAGTCCTGGAAGTTACAAAGAAGTAATGGGTCTCACTGGGCATCAGTGGGTTGAGCTAATACCGGAGAGTCTAAGGGAGATTCTGTTCCTTCCAGTTTTCAAGTACTCCTTGACTGGAGTCATCATCTTCAAATCCAGCAATACTAGTCAAATCTTTCTCACATACTTTCTATTACTAACTCTCAGACAATTGTCTTGTGGGCTTACTCTAAGCATACTCTACAAAGTACAGCAGAATAAAGTAGATCCAAATAGAGTGAATTAGAACAAAGGGATGCAAGAGGAGATAGGTAACAGAGGGTAATGGCAAGACTTTGCAATTAATCAATTAAATCTGAATTACATTTTCAGTAATCAATTAAGTCTTAGATAAAAACTTGCCATGGATTCTCTCACATCATTTCTACCACTAAACTTTCCAAGCACCAATTTTCTGTTTCCAATTTTTGTATTGTAACCATCAGTAATAATCAATGCAGCTTTATTGCATACTTGGTCAAACTGAGATTGCAGAAGTCATTAAAAATCTTCCATTTGATCATCTGAAGTATGAGTATTTGGTATGTAACTGTGAATAATAGGCATATTAACTGGTATTCCTTTTCCATGTATAGATAATATCCTATCACCACCATACTGTATGCACTTCAGGACAGATCCTGAAATGTTCTTTTAACCATGAGTACGATACCACTCCTCTTCAGATTGACATTCCTGGCATAATGGATTGCAATTCAATCTGGTTCAAAATAGCCAATACAAGCTGATTTCCATTCACTAAAGCTGCTGCCTGAAGGCAAGGATTTGAAACTCTCTCTTACATGGCCAAGAGGAACCAGTCCTCGGAGAAGGACATTGAGCTTGGGAGGGTGGAGATACAGCACAAGAGAGGAAGACCCAGGATGAGATGGATTAACTCAGTGATGGGAGAAATGGGATTAGGTCTGTGAAATAGGAGAGGGGAGAGTTCAGAGCTAATATACACAGGATCACTATGAGTCGCAGGCAGCTCAATGACACAAAATGACAACAACAATACCTAAGATATCAATCGTTTTGCAGTCTGTTTCATTTTTCACAATATCTAGCTTTCCTAGACTTATATTTTGTATAGTCTATGCTCCGATTATTAATAAATGACTGCAGCTGTTTCTCCTTGCTGAGTCAGGCCACATCAGTAAATGGACTTCCTTGCAAGATGTGTGAAGATGGCACAGGATAGGACTAGGACGGGGTTCAAGTCTGATATTCGTGGGGTCGCTATGAGTCGTACTCAACTCGAGGACACCTACCACCAGCACCAACATGCTTAAGTTAGACTCTCCTTGGAAGAGGCAGCTCCTTCTGATTGTGAACACCTTCCCATCTGCGGGGCTCATCATCTGACACCAAACCAGGCAACACTCCACTGTTTTGATTCCTAAGTTTTTCACTGATTTTTTTTTTACATCACCAGATCTACTCTGCTGGTATTTGAACCAGCTAGAACCAGTGGCATTGCTTCTAGCATCACTGACACACACAAATCACTACAGTTGAACAAGCAAGCAAATAAGTGATGGTACTGGATAAAACATTTATATATGAAATTGCCTGATTTTGAGTTTGTCTATGCTGTTTCTGCATGTTCCTTTATAGCAAAAGCTCTTCCCTAGACATGAGTACAAAAGCATATGGACTATGTACATCCATCCTGCCTGCCTCCTTGGACTGGCCTCCTTCTCCCTTGTCAGTGCAAGTCACACAGCCAATGTGCAAACAGGAAAGTCTCAACAAATTTAATCTAAGCTCAATACTAACCAGATGATTTGGGGTGAGTTTGATGTGACATTGAAAATCCACAAGTATCATTTACAATTACTTCCTAATTTAAAATGAAAAAAAAAGGGTTAGAATGAAATCTGGCAAAACTTTTTTTGTTCACTAAACATATGGACTATAAGGAAATCTTAAAGACTTCAGAGGAAATGTCAGAAAAATAAGTAATGCTCTCTTCTTCACGTGTCTTTTTCTTAGGAAAAAAAAACCAAAGGATGTACAATTTTTCTGGCAACATCAAATGTGTAAATTTTCATCACCTCTGAAGAACAATACCAATTAAGCTTTGTGTGGAAGCATTAGAGTGCATTAGGGAATGGTTAGAGCTATACCCAGGCAGTACTGCTTCTCTGTTAGGTTGTCAACAGATAATCTCTCTTTTTCACCTAATTTTGTAATGGTGGCAAAGTCCCATTAAAACAGAGATTACATATAATAAAGCTGCTTCCATGTCTAGGAAATGGATTATTATCAAAAAGTAGTTGGCTAGAGTGTTAAAAGAATTCTCTAAAAGGAAGAATTCTGTGGGACAGACAATTGTTTCCCTGGGCTCTGTTCATGGACTCATCCTTCTCTGTAATGACGTCTGTGGAGAAGGCCATGAGTGAGACATTCTCCTCTGCTCCTTTTAAGCTTGTCCTTTATCAGTTCGTCATTTGAGCACACTGGTAATGAAATCTGAAACAACGACCACCTTCTTCCTTAATAAACAACCCCACTACCTAGAATATATCAAAAGAAGAAAAATGGTCTTAAAGAAAAAGCAAAAAGTGAAATGTGGAGAAGAGGAGAGAGGAAAAACCTTCTCAAATAGTTGTGGAATAAATAACACATTATTTACCACAGGATCAACCAAATAAACAGGAAGTATACATCAAAATCAGGCACAGCAAAAGTCAACTCTATTGAGAAAAGTCTCCACTTTCAATCATTAATTCAGTAAGTGTTCTTTGACAATCAAGTTTGTGTAAGATATTACAAGAGATTCTATTAATAAAATAAACACAGAAAAAAATCAAACTCTCCCAGTCCAGTCCTCTAAAAGCTTACAATCTAGTGAGGAAGTGAAGTCCCATATGAAATGGCCAATTACAACACAAAGTAGACAGAGTGTGTTTCCAGAAGGAAATATGAAAAATACATCTAGGGAATGTCTACAAAGATTAGCATCAATTTGCACAATACAAAAAAAGTCTTATAAAAAGAGACAAATATATAATTTACCAACTTCAATGAATTACTTATTTATAATCCAGTGTATTTGATCAAAACGCACAAATATGTGCACATACACAAAATAACTTGGGAAGGCAGAAAAATAATAGAGAGAATCATGTTTACAAATACAAACAACATTAAGAACGCACATAGAAGAAATCATCTTAGAAACAAAGATCCCTCCAGGAGAAATGCAAGTCAATTCTGGAGGACGGATTACAACTGAAGGAACCTAGCAGTCACACTGGTTAAAGCACTTGCCAAAAGACTGCCAGTTGAGGCCCACCAGCAGCTCTCGCACAGAGGACAGTCCCAGGAATCCTATGGGCCAGTTCTACTCTGACCTACAGTGCCTCTGTGAATCAGAATTGGCTGAGCGTACATGGTGGGCCTTTTGTTCACTTCTTTGGTTTTTTATTGGTCATTGATAAGAGGAGGCTAACAAAACAGTGATAAACCAATGCATTTCAACAACAGAAACCCACTGCAGTACATCTGAATATTTTTCTATCTTTCTCATAGTAGTGTCAGAGAGAAAAAAAATTCCCATGAAGACAAAATATTTGCAGAGAGTTTTCGTCTCTCATCAGCTACTTTAAGAAAAAGTCCCCATCAGAGTTCTCCAGAAGACTTTCTTCCCTAATATATTCTCTACTTTGAAAGAGTTTCAAACCTCAGGAATTAAGTTGAATATTACCAAAGGCCAGGAATGAGTTCCATACCCAGCAAGAATGGTGAGAATTCCAACAGCCTCAGCACTGACACTAATTTATGGAGACAGATCAGGAACTCTTGGGAATGAAGGGGCTGCTAATTAGGCCACTAGGAACAGATTCCCAAACCTTGACAAAGTTTTTTTTTCCAAACATCTAATGAAGAACTTTGATTTATGGGCTGTCCAGGTGAAACCTGAACAGATGGTATCTTTTAACAATAAGTGACACATGAATTTGTTAAGAATTGCAATCTCTTGAAAGCATGCAGCTCTACAGAGGAAAACAATGAGGACCATTTTTAGAATCATCTACCTTATCTTTATCTTCAACGACATCTGCCAAGATATCATCTGGATCCAGGATTCCTCCATCTGTGTATTCCAAGTGATGAATCTTCACCCAGTAACCAGGATCCTATGGTAGAACGACCAACATATTTCACAACTTAATCTTTATGAAAGGTAAAATACATTGTCACTTAAAAAAATAAATTGACTCATTAAAAATATGCTCAAATAATAAAAAAATGTTCAAACAGCGAAAACACATGCTATCTATTTATATTCATAAGTATTTGGCATTTTTCATCCTGTTCAACAAAAATCAGTATATCAAAGTATATATAGATTTCATAAATTTTTATGGAAGACAAATTGCAATGCAAAGAATAAATTGCCCCAGCAATTTGAAAAGAATATTCAATCATTTTTTTATAAACTCCAACTTCAGTAATATCAGGAATATCTGGGCGGGGGGGGGTGGTGGTGGAATCTCCTTGTGGGTACTTCCTGAAACCAGGCACAGAATTGCAAACTAAGAGCATAAAGCTTTTCTGGGATGGGGAAAGGGCATAGGGCAGCAATCTGTGGTTACAATGGCTAGTGCTTTGTCTATATGCACAGAATAGAGTTATTACGACTTCTTTCATCTTTTTCAACCCCTCTTGCTCTGGGTTCATTCTCAATCTCAGATTTGAAATGACTTCCCAGACAAGAACTTCAGAATAAGCTCTCCTTTCCTGCAGCAAGGCCACAACCCTAAACTATGCTTGGTATTGAACAGGAGGTTGACTGCATTCAGATCGTAATTTATAAGATTCCCAATATTTCTTTAAGCAGTAGCACTTAGGACAGCAAGGCTTAAGAAAACATGAATTTTTCTTAGTGTTTTATGTGGTTATTTACTTTGATGCAAAACCTAGAGTTAAATAACTGGTTGTATTCAGTTATACACTTTCTCTATCCGGGAAAGATTTGAAAGTGGACCATTAAAACAACTGAACAAGAATGGAAAGCAATGAGTTAAATGAACAAGAATATTAGTAAGAGAGTTCTGGAGGCTTTAATGGTAAGCAGCTGTGCTGTCAATGTGAAGGTACACAGTTTGAATCCAAGAGAAAGACAAACTCCCATGCTCTAGAGAGGGGGAAGGAGAGAAAAGCATTAGTAAGGACTGAACCAAAAATTCTTGAGCTATAACCAATTTGGTTCTTTGCTTCTCAGTAAGTCTCTCAAAATGGGAAACTTTTGAACTATAAAGTTACCAGTATCTAATAATGGAATAGATACGAGTTCACTGAAGAGATGGAAATTTTTCTAGGATAAATGTCCCAGACTTTATGAAATGAATCTTTATAAAGAGTAAGAACTAACATAAAACACAGAATTCAATTGCAATTTTATGAAAGCTAATAGAAATGGTTGCCTTACAGTCTTCCATTCAATTTAACCCGATAAAAGGTGAGGGCATACTATTAAATAATAATTCCATTGAGGCATCAGAGGGCTTCTGAAATGTAGCCCAAGTACATAGCTTTCCAGTAATCCAGACTGATAAAATTATAGACTTGAAGAAGTATCAGAAGGAGTGATTCTTAGCTAGGCTTTGGGCCTTTCAAAATTAACTTTCCTTCAGAGTATTAAAGAACAATTCCAAGAAAAATACAAAGATATTCAAAGAGCAATTGAAAGCAAAATAAAAATAAATTCATTGCTTCAAATACTAGCCTGATAACTGAAAATGAACAATCATGTATTAGGAAACATTTAACTGTCTGGCTCCATTGCCCAGATAGAGACTGCAAAGATATAAGCAATGGTATTATATTACCAGGTAGGAAAAGCCCAGGATGCCCATCACTCAGATAAGAGATCTCGGCCAAGGAAAAGTGACTCTGCTGTGAAAAGGGAGATAAACCCAGAAAGCTAAACTCCAAATAGAAATAACACACTATGCAAAAGGCTAAGGGACTCTTCAAAACAGAGGAAGAAAGAATTAAAAAAGAAGTCTGACATGAAGAAAACAAAGATTCTCACCACTGGGCCAAATGGCAACCTCATGATAGATAAAGACTAAAAATGTTAATAATTTCAGCTTACTCAGTTCCACAATAAACATTGTTGGTACCAGCAGTGAAGAAATCAAAACACAAATTGCACTGGGAAAATCTGCTCCAGAGTGCTAAAGACCAACGATGTCAGACTAAGGTATGCCTGATCCGGGCCATGGTCTTTGCAATTACTTGCTATGCATCAGAGATCTGAACAATGACTAAATATGACAAAAGAAGAATCAATGCCTTAGAGTTGTGGTGCTAGGAAAGAGTAACATATCATGGACTGCCAAAAGAACTAACAGGTCTGTCCTAGAGAGGGTGAAGTGAAACTGCTCCTTGGAGGTAAGGATTTTGAGGCTCTATCTCACATACTTTGGGCATGTTGCCAGCAGGAGTCAGTTCTAGGAGAAGGAAATCATGTTAGGAAGGGTAGAGGGACAGAGCAAGAGAGGAAGACCCCGGATGATATGGATTGACACATGGAAGGAGGTGTGTCGGAGACAGTGAGTCTGGCTCAGGATAGGGCAGAGTTCAGAGCTATTGTACATAGGGTCACTGCGATTTGCAATCGACTCAATAACGTTGTTATGTCCCACTGAGTTGGAACTCGCTCACAGCTGACCCTCCAGCAGGTTGTAAATCACACGGGAGGAGAACTACAGATTCAACTTGTACACTCTTGGGTTGGCAGTACAACTCCTTACCACACTAACTAGGCAACTTAAGTTCACCAAACCAACCACACCAAAAGGAGTTCAGGCGGCCTGGTGGTAAGGAGTTGTGCTGCCAATTCTAAGGCACATCGTTTAAACCACCAGCTTCTCCACCGGAGAGTGATAATCTCCACCACTAATTTACTGCCTGTGAAAACCCACTGAAAGCCTGTTAAAGCTGGCTCCAGCTCGACAGCACATAACAATAGCCATTAAGGACTGATTATTTTTTACCCTAGACATGCCACATTAATATATTTCTTCAAATGTACTAGGATTTCTGACTGAAACCTAGACAAGTGTTTGTTGTTTTAAAATAAAGCCTCCTGTTTTAAAGGATTTCAATTTAATTAATTTCTAAGAACATTGATAAAGTTACTTTCTGATATCTTACAGTTCTGTAGATGAAATGTGTTGATTTAACAATGTTTATAAAAATTATGTATTGCACAGAATTTTCTTCTACATGATTGCTTAAAAGCAGACACCTATTAAGGTGTCTGTTTTTATCTCATGCTGAGTATGAAAGTAGATTTTATCAGTTAAAATGGAGGTAAATAATTACCCCCTAACAACTGCAACAAGAGGTGGAGTACCTCTCTCTCACTTCTAGAAAGAGGAACAGAGAGACAGAAAGAGGGCGGGGGACACAACTAAAGGCCTCGTTTAAAATACAAATTTCCAGAAATAATAGAGTGCTGAGTCTGAGCACAGGTACAGGTACCACACAAGCGGCCACAGGAAGTTTTTAAGTAACATAGTGTTTCACCTTCATGTATTTCAAAGAAATTTTAAAAAAATTAACACTTTTAAAGAACTGCTATTGTTGTTGTTGTTGTTATTGTATGCCATTAAGTAGATATCAACTCATAGTTGATCCTCCAGCCATGTTTTTGGAGGCAATACATTGCACAAGAAGAGACTGTCACCTGGAGACTTCTGCTCTGGACCAACTGGTGGGTTTGAACTGCTTGGGTTGGGGATTGTAGCACAGCTTCTTACCAGTATGCCACCAGAACTCCCTTTATAGAACTAGGTAAGAAAAACATAATTTCAACACATTTTTAGAATCCTATTGGCCAAACAATATAATTTTAGGGGAATTTGAGGGTGTCAAAACATAGACTTTGAACTTTAAGGCATCTCACCCTTTACCTAGACTGCCATCTGTCATGTATCAAAGGAAAATAGTTGACTACAGATAGGAACACTTGGCCATGAACAAAAGCAGGCAAGCTGTACAAAAGTGAGTTCGGGGTTAATGCTTTGCATTTCCAAGAGATGTAAACCAACAAATTCCATTTATGCCCATGGTAATTTTGTCCCCATGGTCTTTTCTCTATGATGCTATAGATCACCTAGAAATATACAAACAATATCAGCAGACTTTAGTCATCAGAAGAACAAAAATTACCCTCTTTTATGTATGTAAAAATTTCAGCCATTACGTTACAGTCAAGAGTTAATTTCATTTACTTCGTTATATTACCATCATGAATAAAATTGATCAAACATGAAAAGAGGTTCACATACATATCTTGGTTCACACAATCACTCTGGAAGAAAAAGCATTTTTTTAGGATCATTACATGTAGTCTTTTGTTATTTTGCATAAATATGTATAAAAACATGTAATTTTTAAATGTCTTACAATCTCTTGTATATACATACATTTTGAAATCTAATAAATTACAGGCATGTCCTAGACCACTGAAAGTAACTTATGATATATTGTCTCTGCTTCTGATAATATCTTTTCATTTTTCCAAATCACACAGTTAACATACCACTACTAAAATTTAAAACTAAAATATACTACAATCATACAATCATACATGATAAATTGGGGGTGGAAATGAAAACAAAAGTATACACATTACAGAAAGACAAGGCACCTTTAATGATCAAATACAGAAACGGCACCAAATGGGAATAAATATTAACTAATACTAGCAACCACCTTTCACTAAGGAGCTCTGGTGGCTTAGGGGTAAGGAGTTGTGCTGCCAACACAAAGGCTTGTGACTGGAATCCAACATCTGCTTTGCGAGAGAAAGATGGGCAATTTTCTCCCGCACAATTTACTGTCACTGAAAACCTGCTAGAGGGTCAACTCTGAGTCAGTTAAGACTCAACAGTACACAAAACTTTCAACAATGCGTACATGGCATCATAGTCTTACCATGTAAATTTGGAAAAGTGCATAAACCAAAGCTTTAAGGAACAATATCTTCTATCTGCAATAGTTAAAGGAATAGACTAGAAAAATAGATTACTGAGATTACTTAAACACTGGGATTATACTAGTCCCCAGAAAAGAAGGAGAAAATTTAGACATTTCTAAGCAAAAGTCTGTAGTCTAAGAAGGGTGAAACAGTCTGTAGTGATAGGTAGGTCCCAAAGTTAGGTGAGTACCAAAGAGGACAAGCAGATAGTTGCAAAGGCCTTCCTCTATCAGTGATGGAGATTATAGTGTAATAATACAACTGGCTGCTCAGTGGTTTAAAGATGTCGGTTAAGACTCTTCATGTGACTAAAACACTGTAAACTTCAAAAAAATGGAAGGTGATAGAAAATTTAAAAAAATCTTTATCAAATTTAACTTGGTCGATCTGTTAGAAAGGAGCTCTCCTGGTTCTGTGGTTAAGGCATCTAGCTGGTAAGCAAAAGGCCATCTTTCAAACCCAACAATGGCTCCATAAAGAAAGCTCCTTCCATTAAATCCACAGCCCGGGACACCCTATAGGCCAATTCTACTCTGTCCTTCACAGGCTCACCAGAAGTAGGAACTGACTAGGGACAATGAGTTTCATAAATTTGGTTGAATTCTTAAAACTAGACTCATTGTTTTCATGATCTTAGAATAGTGTATATATATATATATATATATATATATACTATATGTGTGTGTATATGTGTGTATGTGTATATATGTGTGTGTGTGTGTATTGGATTTGGGGTTTTAGGAGTTTTTTTAACTTGGAATCTAATCATATAGAGCAGTTTTACTCTTTCCTACAGAGTCAGTATGAACCAAAAGTGACTTAAATGTATACAAAACCAACATAGGCCAGGTACTAGATGAATTATTTTGTGACTAATTTATCTATCATCAATTAAGTATAATGAGCTACCTTAGTTAATCCATTTAATCTCATGAAGAAGTTATCAATCCAATTTGCAAAGAAGTAAACCAAGGCATGGAGAGATTAATTAACTCCCATAAGTTTAGATCCTTAATAGTTAGCATTCTACCAAAGAAAGCTAGTAGGGTCACACTAATATTACACAAAAATTTTAAGAGAAAAGTATTGTTAAATATAAAAAAATACATTCTATTATGAAAAAACGGTCAATCCAATGAGAAGAAAATGATTGAAAATTTCACGACATAATAATATAGCTTCACAGTACACAACGCCAAAATGGAGAAAAACACCACAACAAAAATCCAAATGAATCCACCACTTTAATTAAAGTAAAACAAAGGTGGTGGTTGTTGTCAGGTGCCGCTGAGCCATGTACCACCCACGGTGACCCTATGAACAACAGATCTGAACCTGTCCTGTCCTGTGCCATCCTCGCAATCTCTCTCACCCTGTGTTGATCTATGCAGCTGAGGGTCATCCTCTCCCCTGTTGTCCCTCCACCTTTCCAAGCAGGAAGTCCCTCTCCAAGGAACAGCCTCTCCTAGCAACATGCTGAAAGCATGTGAGATGAAGCTTTATCATCTCACATGTAGGTTTGCCTACAAGGAACGCTCTTGCTGCACTTTCTCCAAGACAGATTTGTTTGTACTTTTGGCAGTCCTTCGGATGTTTAGGACTCTTCCCCATCACCACAGGACAAAGGCATTAACAATTCTTCTGCCATCATTACTCTGTCGATATTTGTCCCCATTTCAAAGAAGGGTGACCCGGCAGCACATAACGACAACAATCATCATTACTTGCTGAACAGCTCTCAGATGCACAGCAAGTGGCTGAAAAAGTCATGGCCTGAATCAGGCGCATCTTAGTCCTCAAATTGCCGTTGTCATTCCTCAAAACTTTGGGGAGGTCTCTGACTACAGATTTCCCCAGTGCAGTACATCTCCTGATCTCCTGATTCCTGGTACCAAGAGTACCGATTCTGGATCCAAGTAAAGCAAGGGTTACTATTGTTAAGATTATACTTGAAAAAAATCCCTTCATAAAACACATTGAAGACAATGTGTTAGCTGTTCTCAGGTGCCATCAAGTTGAGTACAACTCATTATGACTCTATAAACAACAGATCTAATCCTGTCCTATCCTCACATTCCTGTCACACAAGAGCTATTGCACCAGTTACTGTGTCAATCCACCTGGTAGAGTGTCTTCTTCTAACTTGCCAAGCATGGTGTCCTTCTCCAAGGAAAAGCCTTCAGCTGCACTTTTTTCCAAGATGTATTTGTTTGTTCTTTTGGCAGTCCATCGAATGTTCTGTACTCCTCTCCAACACCACAGCTCAAAGGCATCACTTTTTCTTCTGTCATCCTTATTCACTATCTAGCTCTCAGACACACATCAGGTGACTAGAAAGACTATGGCCTGAATCAGAGGCCTAATTCCTCAAGCTGACATCACTGCTTCTCAATAATTTTAAGAGGTGCCTAACTGCAGATATTACCAGTGTAATACATCTCCTGATTTCCTGACTGCTGGTACCAAGAGTGTTCACTATGTATCCAAGTAAGATGAAGGTGTTGACAGTTTCAATATATTCTCCATCTATCATAATGTGGTCTAGTGGTAAGATTTTTTTTTTCTTGACACTGAGATGCAATCCATACTGAAGGCTATATTTATTCTTTGATCTTCTGCAACAAATGCTTAAAGTCCTCCTCATTTTCAGCAAGGTTATATCATCTGCATAAATGTAGGTTATTGATGAGTCTTCTCCAATTTGATGCTACATTCTTCATAGATTCTCAAATCATTTGCTCAGAATACCAACTGAATAGGCATGTAGACAGAATACAACTGTACTCTCTTCTTAAACAATGGAGTTTTCCCTTGCTCTGTTCACACACAGCTTCTTGATTGAGGTGTATGCTTTGCATGAGCTCAATTAAGACTAATGCACCTTGTCTTAATAATTTCAGTCTTCCCTTCTTTGTAGCTAGAGTTGCATTTTCACTTGAACACCAAATGAAGTCCTTGGATTATGTTAAGAGACCTGTTTCTGCTGAAAATATTTCTTTTGAATATTTAGTATCCTCTCTAGGCCAGAGATACACTTGCATGACCACAAGTACACGATAACAAAGATAAGGAGTAAAAGCTGAGTCTCCCTTTTCTTGCCATGTTGGAATAAACATTCATTGTTCATCTAAGTGAGATTCTCTGTGTTAGGCAAATTCTTAGCTCATCTTTTTCTCTCTGGTTGAATTTTTAAAGATGAATTGATTAAAAAAATAAACAGGCTTTGACAATCAACTGGGAAGAAAGATTAGGCCATTTTCAGATAGTTTACACATGTAATAAAATGCAACTCAAGGAAATGCTTAAGAAACTCAGTATAAAAAATGTTTCAAATAGAGCTATCTAAGAGCAGAATGAGTTGTACAATGAAGCAAGGAACACTCTGTCTCCGCAAGCAGTCAACAAAGTCTAGCTAGGTACATCTCAAGGATACCAAATATGGAAAGGTAATTCTTGCATGTCTTTGAATTTCTCTTCCCATTTCTGGGACTTACAGCATCAAGAATCTCAAATCTTCTTAGAGTTTTCAACTCACAATTCATGAAAAAGAAATCTCTGTAGTTAAAAACTACAGACTGGTCAGCTGCAGCATGATGCCACAATCACAGAGTCTTCCCAGGCAGAAAGTCTGTAAGCAAAATGTTCTATTTTCAATGTATCTTTTTAAAAAACTATTCTAACACTTTGCTGTGTAACCTGAAACCTCACTAATTTATAAGCAAATTTATGATAAAGATGAAACTCCATATAAAATAAAAACTCTGGGGGAAAGAATTAAGTTTTAAAGAACTTAAACTACTTTAAACAGTATTATATTTTTTTTAAAAATGGGTTTTTTCCATCTTTGCAAGTACTTGCTATGCAACAGAAAGCTGGACAATGGCTAAGGATGACAGAAAAAGAATCAATGCCTTTGAGTTGTGGTGCTAAAGAATACTGAACATACCATGGACTGCTAGGAGAACAAATAGATCTGTCCCAGAGAAGGTGAAATGAGGCTGCTCCATGGAGGCAAGGATTGTAAAGCTCCTTCTCACAGACTTTGAGCATGTTGCTAAAAGGGACCAGTCCTTGGAGAAGGACATCATGTTTCAAAGGGTGGAGGGACAGCGCAAGAGAGGAAGACTGTGGATGAGATGGACTGACTCAGTGACTAGAGTAATGGGGTAAGTGTGTCAGAGACAATGAAATTGGCTCAAGACAGAGCAGGGTTCAGGGCTGTTGTACATAAGGTCACTATGAGTCCCAAGAGACTCGATGGCACATAACAGAACAATAACAATCTAAAAAAATACTCTCCTCAAAATTGAGAATTTCACAATTTGAATACCAGAATAACTCAAAAATCTGCTAGGCTCTCCTAGGCTCATGGACTGCCTAGATCAACCCTTCCATGTGTGTGCTTTGTCTACTACTGAATGAAACCAACTCATAGTGGACCCGCAAGGGGGTTTTCAAATCTTTCATCTCATGGACAATTTTCCATCTTTCTCTCAATTAAAAAGAATTTGACAACTAAAAACAAAAACAAAAACAAAACAAAAAACCACAGTGAAAAGTAATTCATTCCAAAGAAGGGTGACCCAACTGAGTGCAGAAACTACAGAACAGTGTCATTGATTTCACATGCAAGCAAGATTCTACTGAAGATTATCCAAAAATGACTGGAACAGCACATCAGCAGAGAAGTGCCAGAAGTCCAGGCTGGGTTTAGAAGGGGTTGTGGTACTAAGGATATTGTAGCTGATGTTAGATGGATCTTAGCTGAAAGCAGGGAACACCAGAAGAATGTCTATCTGTGTTTCATTGATTATGCAAAGGCATTTATTTGACTGTGTGGATCATAACAAACTGTGGCTGACTCTGAGAAGAATGGGGATCCCAGAACATTTAATCGTGCTAATGCGAAACCTATACTTGGACCAAGAGGCAGTCGTCAGAACAGAGCAGGGTAATACTGCATGGTTCAAAATTGGGAAGGGTGTACGCCAGGGATGTGTCCTATCTCCATACCTTTTCAACCTGTATGCAGAGCACAATATCCGAGAGGCTGGGCTCTATGAGGAGAATTGTGGCATCAGGATTGGTGGAAGTTCTATTAACAATCTGCGTTATGCAGATGATATAACCCTGCTTGCTGAAACTGAGGAGGACCTGATTCACTTGCTGCGGAGTGTCAAGG
Source organism: Elephantulus edwardii (assembly GCF_000299155.1). NCBI lineage: Eukaryota > Metazoa > Chordata > Mammalia > Macroscelidea > Macroscelididae > Elephantulus > Elephantulus edwardii. Next base: position 10,989,908 of record NW_006399825.1, on the reverse strand, counting down.
ACTTCAGCCTTCAGTATGGACTGAGGCTCAATGTCAAGAAGACAAAGATTCTCACCACTGGACCAACTGGCAGCATCAGGATGGATGGCGAAGAGACTGAGATTGTTTATAGCTTCAGTTTGCTTGGCTCCAGGGTCAACACTCTTGGCACCAGCAGCCAGGAAGTAAAAAAAGTATTGTGATGGGAAAGTCTGCTGCTAGGGACCTCTCTAAAGTACTCAAGAGCAGTGGTGTCTCTCTGGAGACTAAGGTCTGCCTGATACAGGCCATGGTCTTTGCAATCACTTGTTATGCATTAGAGAGTTGGACAATGACTAGGGAGGATAGGAGAATTGATGCCTTTGAGCTGTGGTGCTGGAAAAGAGTATTGAATGTACCACAGACTGCCAAGAAAGCAGAGAGATTCATCCTAGAGAGATTTAAACCAGGATACTCCTTGCAGGCAAGGATTCTGGGGCTTCATCTGACATACTTTGGACATGTAGTAAGGAGAGACAGGTCCTTGGAAAAGGACTTCACGCTTGGTAGGGTGGAGGGACAGCATAGGAGGGGAAAACCCTCTATGAGGTGGATTGATTTAGTGACTGGGGTAATCAGGATGGGTGTGTCAGAGGCAATGTGACTGGCACAGGATAGAGCAGGGTTTAGGGCTGTTGTACATAGGGTTGCTATGAGTCACAAATGACTCAACGGCACATAACAACAACAACAAAGTAATTCATAATTTCAAGAAAAATTTTTTATTTTACTGCATAAAACAAAGCTTGAAAATATTGAATACTGCCTTTTTGCAGGAGAAAAAGCTTCAAGAAATATACCTCACCTCCTAGAGCGTATATGAACTAAATTTTATAAAGAATTTTATTCCACTCATGCTATTTTTAAAATTTAAGTTTGTAGAACAACCATAATTTCAGCTGTTTTCTTTCATAGAAAGAACTTTTAATTTTTAATCCTATAGTTAAATATATTATGGAAAAGAAGTTCTAGGACTACAGATAATTTTGTTTTGCTTATTTAATTTTTAATAAAATACAGGGTTTAATTATTTTATATGTACTGGCTACATCAGCCACTCCATGGGCAGCCTACTCCCACATGATTTTCAGCCTCAGAAACCAAGCGGACAGTCAACTCTAAGTTGAGACTTGTCCACACACTAATTCTCTACAGGAATGCATGTATTTCCTTTTTCTACGGGTCTAAGAATGTACTTCAGAAGTGAGGATGGTAACAGTTCATATAACATACTTTGGGCTATCACAAAAGGGCAGTCCCTGGGGAAAGATATCATGTTTCCTGAAATATTGGGTCAATGGGTAATGACAAAACAAAGACTCATGCAACGCAATGCATTGACACAGTGGTCCCACTAGTGGGCTCACACACAGCAGAGACTGAGAGGATGGTATAGGACTGGGCAGGGTTCTGCCCTGTAGTGCCTAGGGTCTCCAGAAGTTAGAGCCACTAGGTGCTACCTAATAACAATAGGACAAGATAAAAGCCTACAACTCAAATCCACTGTCATCAAGCTGGAACCAAGTCATAGCTGACCACCCACCAGGCTCCCAGGGCCCCACAGATGCTATAAATCACACAGAAGCAGAGTGCACCGCTTTCTCCCTCAGAGCAGGATGTGGATTCAGAACACCTGACTTTGAAATGACAGTGTGAAACACAATATATTTACGAACTCTGTAAGCAAACCAATACAACATTAAAACTAAAATAAAAAACAAACACCCCTGCCTTTGGGTTGCCAGAGCATCTTCCCACCCACAATGCCAGAAGGATATAAACCTGATACAAATCATCAGGGATTAAATACTGCTTAATCTTAAAACCAAAATTTAATTAGGAAAATCAAATGTTGGAGTTGAATGTAACAAAAATTGTAAATATGTTTAACTAGTAAAACCTTTCATAGGAGAGCCTTTTAAAATGTTAACCATTCCTAATCATATTGAAATACGATGTTGCAAGATCATTTAAAAGATAACCACTAATTTTAGAAAATTCTGTTTTCCATTATTTGTTTCCAGTAAAACTTTATAGTCCAAAGCCAGGATGCCAGGGTTTTAGAAGTTCTGTGTGGTCCACAAAAATGCAACATTCACAGCCACAGAGCAGAATCAGTCATGTCTCAAAAGAGAAAAGTGGGCTAGTAAATTTCAAAATATTTTCTCCATTATAGCTCAAAAGAAACTAGACTATGTATTCTGATGCAAAATGAACTGTAATAAGAATAAATCTGAGAACGCAAAATCATGCAACTCCTAGTTTTTTAATGCAGCCGGTAACAATGAAATGCACTGCTGCTCTGAGGTCAGTGGCTTTGAACACTGAATCGTCTCTTCAAGGGACACTGTCTCTTAACTTTGTACATCCTGATGTGTAGGAATAACTACAGAAGGTTCCAAATATTCTACAGCTAATCATCAGGGCTGCTTAGCTCCAGAACCCACTGCCTTCAGTTCCGACTCACAGTCACCTCCATTGAGTTTTTAAAACTATAAATTTTTATGGGACAAGACATATTTCTCTCAAGTAACATCTGGTGGATTTGAACAGCTGAACTTTAGGTGAGCAGCCTTTGTATGAGCTCTACCACCACAGCTTACTTTTATTTCTTTACTCAAATATAAAGTTCCATGATTCATTGCTGAAGAAATTAAGACACAAAGTTTAAAGTAAAAGAAGAATTTATAATGACAGTGGCTATGAAAAGAAAATGATATATTTATTTAAAAATAAAGTGATTCAAAGCTAAAGGGCAGGAAGACCCTCAAGTGGGTGGAATGACACAGTGACTGCAGCTATGAGTACAGGTGTGTCAGAGGTTGTGAGGATGGCACAGGAGAGGACAGGGCTCAGATCTACTGTGCACAAGGTCACCATGATTCATACTCAACTCTACAGCTCCTACAAATAACAACGTACCAGTATTCTAAACATAAGGAATTCATCAATTTTCCTCTATTCTCATTTTATACAACTTCTTTCTAAAAAATGTAATTAGTCTGGCAGTAATAGGAATAGTGAGAAAATATCCCTCACTCCTCTGAAAAAATGTTCAGGGCAATACTGTCTGCTTACTGGTATGTCCCCAACCATCAGGTCATTCTTCCTGGTCATGGTACAAGGGTCATCCCTATTCCACTGCTACTGAGTAGATTCCAATTCATAGCAATCCTTAGTCAGTCGGGAGTAGAACTGCCCCATAGGGTTTCCAAGGCTGGAATCTTTGTGGAAGAAGATTGCTCCTTCTTTCTCTCTTGGAAGGGTTGGTTGGTCCAAATAGAGAAAAGGAAACAAGAAACATTCAATTAGCTCTCAAGGGACCTACATGGCATCTAGTTGCCCGCCCTTTCACCAGTGTGATAGCTCAGTATTCCATTATCTGATCTTTTTCTTACATAATATCCTTCATCTAGAACATGTTGTTAGGTGTCATCACAACACCGTCAACTCATAGTATGACAGAATGGATCGGCCTGGCCCTGTGTCACCCACCTCATCTCTGCTGTATTTAAGCCCATGTTTGTAGTCAATGGGTCAATCCATCTCACTGAAGGTCTTTTTTTTTTTAACGACCTTCTAATTTTCTAGACATGAGGTTCTTCTCCAAGCACTGGCCTTAACAGTTAACGTGAACAACGTAAGTGAGCCATCCTCCTTGCTTTCTAAGGAGCACCCTGGCTGTAGCACTTTCAAGGCAAAACTAGAACATAAGCTCCATGAAAAAGAAGCCTCACTGACCTTCTTCACTTCTATATTATTACCAGTACCAAGAAATATTTTCTGAATCTCATTATACATTTTCCAAGCAGATGAAAACAACAGAAAGAGTAACATAGAAGAAAGAGAATGAGGCCTCCCTTCCTAACCTTGACCTAGGTCTTCTGAGCAACCCACAGGCAGCATGAGAGGCGTAGTCAATTTCTGGAGGGCACTTTAAAGACATCTATTTACACAACTATCTGCTGAGCTCTCACAGCACTCTGGAGCAAAACAGTGGAGAATATTCTAGCATCACTAATAAAGGTTCCAAAAAAAAGTTAAAAAGCCTACACTTCAATAAGGAGAGAAGTCAGGCAATAATTAATAAAAGTAGTAAACAATATTTCGGAAACTAGTAGATGATTATTTTTTTAAAAACCCTCAAACCTATTGTTATCAAGTTGCAAACAACTCATTGTTGCCCTCCATTGGGTTTTCAAAGTTGAAAATCCAATGACAAGAGAGTTCCTACCTTTCTCCCTGGGAGCAGTTGGTAGGTTCAAACCATCAGAGAAGTGTGGCCTTATGGTCAGCAGTGCAGCTTCCTACAGATAGGCCAACAGAGCTCCCTGGTTAAGAAGTATCAGTAAGGTGACATCTAAGCAAAGTTACTGACAAACTCCAGGCTGGAAATCAAGGCACCTAACAAATGGCTGTGCCCTTGGACAAGCCATTGGCCATCCTCTGTAAAAGCAACCAAAGATCAGAAAAGGAGCTCTTAAAACAGGACAGGAGAAGTAGGGTACATGTCAGATTGAATAAGCTGGACACTAATGTGGGGTCCCAATCAGTACAACTTTCACTCAACTCTAAACACTAACTAGAGTTCTACAAGCTTCAGTTCAAAATTAATATGTCTAAAAGCACCCTTTCTTCTAAACAGAAATATTTTCCAAATGGAGAGAGAAATATACATTCTTGAAAATATGGGTCCCAACCATTTGAAATAAGGTACAACAGACTGGACTGGAAATGGTCTATTTGCAGAGTAATTAATCTGGCCACTGGACCAACTGGCAGCATCAGGATGGATGGTGAAGAGATTGAGATTGTTCACAGCTTTAGTCTGCTTGGCTCGACAATCAATACTCTTGGCACCAGTGGCCAGGAAATTAAAAGACGTATTGCCATGGGAAAGTCTGCTGTTAGGGACCTCTCCAAAATACTGAAGAGCAACGGTGTATCTCTGGAGACTAAGGTGTGTCTGGTACAGGCCATGGTCTTTGCAATCACTTGTTATGCATCAGAGAGCTGGACAACGACCAGGGAGGATAGAAGGAGAATTGATGCTTTTGAGCTTTGATGTTGGAGACTAGTGCTGAGGGTACCATGGACTGCTAAGAAAACAAACATTCATCCTGGAGAGGGTTAAACCGGGCTGCTCCTTGGAGGCAAGGATTCTGAGACTTCATCTGATATACTTTAATCATGTTGTAAGGAGGGACCAGTCCTTGGAAAAGGTGGTTGGGAGGGTGGAGGGCAGGCACAGGAGGGGAAGGCCCTCTGGGAGGTGGATTGATTTGGTGACTGGGGCAATCAGGATGAGTGTGTCAGAGACAATGAGATTGGCACAGGACAGAGCAGAGTTTAGAGCTGTTGTACATAGACAGGTTCACTATGAGTTGCAAGCGACTTGAGGGCACGTAACAACAATAATTAATCTGGCTTCCTAAACAAACACAGAAAAAGTCTCAATTTTAAAACTGGTGATACTGGATTAAAATCTAAGCTCTGTATTTCATAAAATGGGAACAAACTTCTCTGCCTCACTTGATTATGAGAAATTCATTATATACTGACACACATACAGGCATAGAAATACACACACACACACACACGCACACACACACACACATATAGGATAGAGCTTCGTTTTTCTTTTTTGTATCATATTCTAAAATTTCTCCAGTCAAATCAAGTCAAAACCAACAAATGGAAACCCCAAATGTGATACCAGAGTTTTGCTGCATCAAGTTTTCAATGGTTGATTCATCAGAAATAAATCACTCAATCTTTCTTCTGAGGTGTCTCTTGGTAGACAAGAACCTCCAATCTTCCTGTTAACTGCTGGACAGTTAACCAATCACATCACTGTTTCTGTCCTGGGTATTACTGTTAAGCCCAGGATTTTGAATGAAAAGTCCTGCCCTTACAACAGAGATGCAGTTAACAACAGCCATTATTAATGCCATCTTGTGCAATTCTTCAAAACCAAGAGTTCTTGAGAGATGGCTTAAAATTACACAAGAACACTTTAGCTTTGGGCAAAAGAAAGTTTAAAAAAATGAGGAAAAGTCAAGAAAGAGTAGTACTAGAATGCTAAGCAAGCTTTTTCATGCGTCAAAATTTTGGCCAGGGAGGACACATTCTTCCCCATGTGCGTGTGCTCACTGTGGTCTATGGCCTGGTGTGGTCCATGAACTGTTTGTTTTCCATCTGCAATAAAATAACTACAGACATTCAGAGTAAGCATTTTTTTAAAAATTCACAGCAATTTAATACTATTGCAACATCCAAACATATGCTTTTGTATTTTAAGAAAGTAATAGCAAACTATTGACAGACAAATAAAACAATCTGGTTCTCTACCACAGATTGTCTGTGAAGCCCTACATGTACTGACCATGTGCCCTGATACACAGTGCCTCAGCTAAAATCATAATTAAATTCTTTAATGAATACAAGTAGAAATATTGGCATATGAAACGAAGGCCTCTGAAACAATGAATATACAGGTTACAGCAACATGAGCTTAGATTTTGTTTTTCATGCATAATTTCCCATGATTTAAAACTTGGAGGAAAAGAAGAAACTTCCCTACAAATCAAGAAAATATAAGCCAAATAAATATATACATACATACATACATGTTAGCTAAAATATTAGGACAAAGTTGGCTAAAGTTGGGGTCTGGCTTTGCTTGGGCTCAACACCATACCTACATCACTGGGCAGATGAAGACACAGTGAAGGGTGATATTGCTGCTGTGTGCCCTTAAGTCAAATCAAACACACAACAGGTCTGTAAGAGAGAACAGAACTGCCCAGGGAGTCTTCCAGGCTGTGATCTTTGGGGGGCATATCACCAAGTCTCCTCTCCAGTCGAGATGCTGGTGGGTTCAAACTACCAACCTCTGGGTCAGCAATGAAACATATAACCACTCTGCCACCAGAGCTCTTTGGAAATTGTACACTGTGTGTGTGTGTATATATACACAGACACAGATACACACACACATAGGATTATACCTTTATGTCATAAACAGAGCAGGGGGAAAACCCCTAGCAGAAATAACAAATTCAATTACAAAGCAAGCAGTATGATATAATAAATGAACATAGAAAGGCACTGAAGTTCAAGATATAAAGAAAGATGACTGAAATGATAGGAAAATAACCAACATGTGGGGGAATAATTTTCTGAAAGTTATATAATTTCATCAGTTGCCTGAACTTTGGAATATATTTCCATATATTCATTTCCAGACACGTATGAATATAATAGAAAGCTGAGATAACTATGAGTCTGCTTGTACTTTGAGTAAGAAAATAAATCCAATGTATAATTTTTAAAAGCTGTGGATACACAAACATTTTAATGAAACCATGTACCAGCCGGCTCACAGCCATGCTCATAGTTATTAAGATTATTCTACCACTTCTCTGGAAATCTGCCCCAAACTAGGAAACTGAAATCAATGCATCCTCCATGGAATCAGAAAATATCTACAACTTAAGGCACAATATAAAAAATAAAAACAGAGGGATGAATAATTAGTACATTTTTAGGAGACAGTGAGTTCTAATCCAAGTACTTTTGTGAGATGCAAGTTCAGTTCCTCCAGACAGAGTCTACAGATATAATGTATTGTAACACCCAAATAAAGATAAGGGGGAAATACGGCAAATAAGATAGCCTGGAATTAGTTTTTTGAAAAATGAAAAATCTTACATGCCCACTAGCAGCTACCTCATCATTCAAGGAACAATAGAGATAATCCCTGGAAAAACAGAACAAGAGCAACTCTGGATTCCATGACAGCTGGTACAGAGAAAGACTGAGAATGAAAGTTACAAACTTAAAACCAAACCCACTGCCACCAAGTGAATTCTGGCCCACAGCAACCACATAAGGGCAGAGCAGAAAGAGTCCACAAGTGTCTAAGGTCCTGATCTTTACTGACCAGCAGTCTTTCTTCCCAGTGAGGTGAACTGACACAGTGGCTGCAGCAATGGGCTGAAGTGTGTCAGAGATGATGAGGATGGCACAGGACAGGACTTGTTTCAGGTCTGTTGTTCACAGGGTTTCTGTGAGTCATCCTCGATTCAAGGACACCTAACAACAATAATAATCTTTACCAAAGTGAGCTCTCGTGGTTTAGTGGTAAGGAATTAAAGTGCCAACACAAAAACACATGGTTCAAATCCACTAGCTGCTCCATGGAAAGAGGCAATTTCCTCTCATGTGATTTACAGCCTCTAAAAACTCCTGAAGGATCAGCTATGGGTTGGTTCCAACTCAACAGCATACAACAACAATCTTTACCAAAAGCACATTGCCATCTTTCTTCTGTGGCGTGTTGGTAAACTTCAACCATCAAGTGTTCTGTTTGCAGCATAGGCTTACCTTATTAGGCTCCTAACACTCGTAGACTGAAAACAGAGACATTAAAAAAACTGCTAGATATTCCAACCGTGCAATCCTATCCAGCTATAGAAATCTAACAGCCAGTTAGATCAATTGCCAAACTCCTCCCAAACATTCCTCACAGATTAAAGTGCCCCACCAGAATAAGGAGACAGGTGCCCTATGAAGATGAGACCAAATAAGAATTCCCCAAGGTCACTCATGCTGTGTGATGTTTCATGAGTTTACTGTTTGTTCAGTGCTGCATAGTATTCCATCTTGTGATTTTTAGCATAGTTTCTCTATCCCTTATGCTGAGTGAAATATCTCAATCACAAAAGGAAATATTGCATACCACGACTGTTATAAAGCAGGTCTGACATAAGGCTTTGGGAGGAGAATAGAAAGAGTCTATAGGTAATGAACACTGCATTGGAACAGATTAGGGAAAGAACCATTTAACAAGAATATATGATTAGGCAGTATATGTATGACAACAGTCCAGAATAAGAGGTACATTGCAAGTGCACTGGGGAGGATTGGAGGAAGAGGGGAAAAGGGAAAGAAATTATGCAACAATGAATGAATGAAAATCTAACTTTTTTATAACTTTTGTTAAAATGACAATTGAAAAAGAAAGAAAAAAGATAATTCCCTCAAATATGGTGAGAAAGAACTAATATGAGCACCATGTATGCAGGAGCTTCTAGAGGCTGCCAGATCCTTCCTAACCTAGTAATGATTAGTCTAGTGTTTCTCACAGCTAGTCACACTATTGTTGACTCTTCTGCCTTCCTCTTCTACAATTATATAGCTTTGTGGATACTGTAACATAGCATGTTATATGTTACACTGGTAACCAAACATCGGAGATTTTAATCCCCTCGCTGCTTCTCAGGACAAGGATGGGCTGTTTCCACCCATAAAGATTTACGGCATCAGAAACCTGATGGAGGGTTGCTACGATTCAGTGATAATGGCTGGAGTAAGTAATTAAAATGGGTCCATCTGCAAAAATCAGAATGTTGTTAGATTCCTCCATGTTGGCTAGCTCATAATAGCCTCTGTATACAATCCCCACAAATTCTGTGTTTGAACCTTTTGTTGCAGATACAGTGTCAATTCTGAAGGTCCTTCTTTTTTTCACTGACTCTCTACTAAACATAACATCCTTCCCAGTGACTTGATCCTCCTGATAATATGGCCAAAGCACGTGATAATAAAATCTCATTATCCTCAGCAATGAGAAGCAGACTGGCTACATTTTCTCCAAAACAAATCTGACTGATACAATGAATATTCTTCATCAACATCATCACTCAAAGGCATCAGTTACATCTTGCTCATTGGCCACCATTTACAGGTATATGAGGTGACTGAACATACTATGACAATTTAGGAAACTTAAGGCAAAATTTTTAAAACTGAGTAATAATTGAGAGCAGACCTAAATTTTATTTCAATAATAATGTCTACTATAAAACTAAACACACTAACCATTTGTTGTTGTGTACCATAAAGTCGGAACCGACCCATAGCTGACTCCCTCAGCAGGTGTTCAGAGACAGTTACTGGCACAGAAGGAGACTGCCCATCCTTCTCCCATGGAGCAGCTGGTGGCCTCAATCAGGTGCCTTCGGGATTGCAATGCAGCTTTTTGCCACTAGGCCACTAGAGCTCCTACTAACCAATTAGGATGGATACTATCAAAACAAGGCCAATCAGATGTCACCAGCTGATTACATCAGCCCTAACCATTTAAATATCAGAGCACCAAACATGGCATTGTGACAGTATTTCCGATCAAATCTTACCGCCATGCAGTTCATCCATCAAGTCATTTCAGATTGTTGTTGCTTTGAGTCAGAACCGACCCACAGCTGACTCTCCAGTTTTAAGAGGCAGTTAATCACATGAGAGGAGACTGCCCATCTTTCTCCTGCAGAGGAGTTGACAGACTCCAATTGTGCGTCTTCAAGAATGGAACACAGCTTCTTTCTGTTAAGCTACCAGAGCTCCTTCATTTCAGATTAGGGAAATAATTCGTCTTTAAAATGAGTAATACATCACAGATTCATAAGTATATTTATTCATATCTACTACAATGAAAATGAGATCTCATCTATAAATTATCCCTTGCTCACTATAAGAGGTATGTGTTTGTGTATTTGTGTTATTAGTATGGGAGTATCATGGCATCATTGTTAGACAGTGAAGAGAGAGAGATTGTTATCAGCTTCAGTTTGCTTGGTTCCACAATGAACTCTCTGAATACCAGCAGCAAGAAAATAAAAAGATTAATTGCATTGGAAAAATATGCTGTTAGGGACCCCTCCAGAGTACTGAAGAGCAATGATGTCAGTCTGGAGACTAAGGTGTGCCTGACCCAAGCCATGGTCTTCACAATTATTTGCGATGCACCAGAAAGCTAAGTAAAATGACTAGGGATGATAGAAGAAGAATTGATGCCTTCAACCTGGAGAAGAGTACTGAATATACCATAGACTGCTAGGAGAGTAAATAGGCTCATCCTAAAGAAGGTGAAACCAAGCCGCTCTTTGGAGGCAAGGATTCTGGAGCTCCATCTGTTATACTTTGGGCATGTTGCAAGGAGGGACCAGTCCTTGGAGAGGGACATCATGCTTGGGAGGGTGAAGGGTCAGCATGAGAGAGGAAGACCTTGGATGACATAGACTGATTGAGTGATGGGGGTAATGGGGTAGGTGTGTCAGAGACAATAATGTTGTCTCAGGATAGAACAGGGTACAGAGCTATTGTACACAGGGTCACTATGAGTCACAATCAACTCAACAGTACATAACAACAACAATATATAAAACAGTAAAGGTTTTAAACCTCCTCATCTCTTTCTTTTTTCCTAATACTTTTAATTCTTCTCTAAACTCTTTAAAAAGTCTTTTACATGCTATAAGGCAAAGTCCAAAAATTTATTTGGCTAATTCACAACACACTAATTTAAACTAGGGAGGGTTCAGAGCTATTGCCCTTAGAGTCGCTATGAGTCACAGGTGACTCAGCACAAAACAACAACAAATTTAAACTAACTCTTATTTACCATTATTATGTCTAAGGGCTCCCAGAAGAATGAACAAATCCGTCTTGGATACAATACAACCAGAATGCTCTTTACAATCAGGACTCTGCACACATTATAAGGAAGAACTAGCCCTAGAGAAGGACATCATGTTTGGAAGAGGGTTAATAAAATAGAAAAAGACCCTTAGAAAGATGAACTCACACAGTGGCTGCAACACGGAGCTCAAACAGTACCAACAGTGAGAAGAGCACAGGGCAGAGTTCCGTTCTGTTGTACATAAGGCTATTATGAACTAACAGCAACAATATGAAAGACACACAGCATAAGGCAGTATAGGAATATGAAGATTTGACAAAAACATTGCATTTTTAATTATTTTTGATTCTTCATGGAGGTCAGTTAGGAGATGACCAAAGAAGAAACAATAAAAACACACTAAAATTCAGGAGTGTGAGTCCATTATAATGATCATAACAAGGATGAAAACTTTAATTAAACAAAAGGAAGATGGGGAGAAAAGCAAATTTGGTTTCTATGTGTGCTGGCTTTAAGATGCCTCGAGGTGCTTCAGATAACAATGTCTACCAAGCAGGTAAAAACAAAGCAGTGGAGCTCAGAAGACAGGTTAAGTTATATACACCATAAGCTACATACATAGAAGAAATATATATATGGAGTCAAGAAAATACAAAATACCGGTAAGACCGTAGATAAAAGACAAAAACTGAATGCATCCCCCACAAAGTATGTATTGAGTGATTGCTATGTACACTATCCTGAGTTTGCTGAGGTTAGAGTTATGAACAAGGAAGCACATTTAGCAGTTTTCAGCATCACATATATCACTCAAGAGAGTTCCATTGTCCTTGAAACCCTCTAAAATGTATGAAGAAATATAATAGTCAACACAGGTGTTAAACACCATTTGTACCAAAAATTTCTACTACCCTGAAGCACAGCGATATATCATATGAAAAAGCTATCTGTTAGAAATCAGATTGTTTAACAGACCTTTAATTTCTTCATTTTGTAACTGGGGAAACTGAGGCCCCAAATAAGCATACTCTTTGTGGTCACAAAATCAGCTAATAGATAAGTCAAGATTAAAACACAATTTTCTTGATATTCATGAGTGAGGTGATACTCAGTGATGTGTGTGAAATGGAAAAAGTTACAGGCACTGATGAGTAAGGATGACAAGAAGAATCAATGCCTTTGACTTGTGTTAGTGGAGAAGAGTACTGAATAGCCATCTACTGCCAAAGGAACAAAAGGAAATGCAAACAGGGTGCCCCTCAGAGGCAGGGTGAAACATCATGTACTTTGGGCTTGTTTTCAGGAGCGGCCAGTCCTCAGAAAAAAAGATATGTTGGAAAAGGTGGAGGGTCAGAGGAAGACTCGCAACAAGATGGACTGACACTGACTGTAACAATGGCTTGAGTGTCTCAGAGATGGTCAGGATGGCACATGATAGACCAAAGTTCTCACAGGGTCATTATGAATCTTAGTTGAAGCAATGGCACTTAACAACAAGAAGCAGCACAGATCATTTGAATGGTTGGGATTTTTTATTGGCTAGTTGAGGAACGTGGCTCACTTCCTCTAAAATAAAGAAATGTGCCATTGGATGTTGGGCCACAGCCCCGAACCAGATGGCACAGAGGAGTCATGCCAGGAGGAGCATCCCTGTTCCCCTGGCAGGGTCCTTCTAGCCCTTTTAACAGGAGCCAAACAGCTGGAAGGCGGGGCATTCCCAGCAGGGACCCCACCCTCCAAATACCCAGAGTCACTAGACACCTTTAAAGACAATTATGTATTTTCATTTTCGTAATCACTTTTAAAAGTCCTAAAACAGGGACATTTTGTACTTTATAAGGAATTTTTAAAGCTGAGATTAAAGAACAAAGTAAAAAAAAAAAAATCTAGAATCAGAGCCACAAACATGATCAACAAACACACTGCAAGGATCTGAAGGGCCACTCCCAAAAATTCTTAACATTCTTCTATCAGTAAACATTTCCCTGCAGTCTTACTGAGAGCAACAGGTTCACTAAAACTGAATCCAGCAAATACTCCTATCAAGTATTTGCATATGCCCAAGATCCTAATAAACATGAGGCTTGTCCACTAATGCCCTGTAAACATGATGAAGAATGAGATGAATGAAATGGAGAGACCTGGGAGAAACGGACTATTCTTTGGACTGCTTCACACTACCTCACCTTGTGTGCATTCCCTAATGAGGACAGGAGACCAATTCTAATTCTTTCTGCTCTCTAAAGTTCACATATCTAAGAGAAAACGGATTATCAGGAAACAGCCAAAGTAATGAGCCCAGCTAATGAGTCAAAGTTCTCAAAAGCTATTTGCCTATAAATTTTACAGAACAAATTTCACCATAGCCAAAATGTGTTTATAAAGTGCCATGTTTCTTAAATGATAGAATTCAACTGTCAAATGTGTAACTACAGATATTCTTTCACATAACATATCTTTTCAAAGTGTATTACTATTCACTATGCCTAACAGGAAAATCCACATTCTTCAATACTTTCCAGTGATCAAAGGTTTACGTCCAATGAATAACATACAGGAAGGGTGGACAAGCATTTAGCAAACTTTCCCTTCACTGGAAAGAATTTTATTATTCACTTTGTTACTTGCAGGCCACAACTTCCAGAACTTATTTGTTATAACACAAGAGATAACACCCATATGAAAAGAATACAATTCTTTTTCTATTACTCAGAGCAGGAAAAAAATATACACAGTATCTAAAGGCAAGTTATTGATACTTTCGCTCATATACAGTTTTTTTTTATCTCAGATATTTTCCACCTTGTCACCTATTGTTGAGATTTAAATAAAGAATAAAGAATCCCAGAATAAAACTTATCCATTCACATTTTGTCGTTAGGTGCCACTGAGTCAAGTACAATTTATAGTAACCCTATGAACAAAAGTTAGAGACCTCTTCAAATGATTGAGGAGTAATGAGTGTGAATGAAAAGCAGAAATTAAAAAAAATCAAAACCAAGCATACTGCAACAGGTGGAGCACCAGAAAAAGGCAAAACTTTTCAACAAGATATATTCACACAGTAGAATATTGTCTGATATAGTGCTGGAAGATGAAGTCATCAAAAAACATATTCAAAATATAATAATTAAGGCCAATGATAGACCTTCATTTGGTGACATGACATGATTCAAAATTAGGGCAAAGAGCCTGGAATGTGGGAAGTACAAAGGATGAGCCAAGTAAATTAAAAGTTTTAGGCAATTAAATGCAGCACATAAAATAACATTATCCTAGATACTAGTGAGCTGAAATGACATGGTATTGGTTGTCTTGAAACTGCCAATCGTATAATCAATTGACAAATACAAGTAGAAAAGAAATGGCATCTCAGTCATCATCAAAAAGAACAAACCAAGCTCTCTCTCCTGAAATCCAAAGCTGTCAGTGACAAGATAATGTTTATACACATACAACAAAGATCTGTTAATATTACTCTTACTCAGATATAGACTCCAGGCACTGAAGCCAAAGATTAAAACAGTGATGATTTATACCAATTTCTGTAGTCTGAAACTGATGACACATGCAATCAAGATGTATTAAAATTAACCGGTAACTGGAAAGCACAAATGGAAGAGAAAGACTTGGCAACTCTGGTAGCCTAGTGCCAAGAAGCTGCACTGCAATCCTGAAGGCACACAGTTCAAATTCACCAGCTGCTTACCAGGGGAAAGATGTGCAATCTCCTCCTGTGCAATTAACTGCCTCTTAAAAAAACCTGCTGGAAGGTCAAGTATGGGTCAGATCCAACAAAACGGTACACAACACCACCACCTGGAAAATATGGCTTTCATAACAGAAATGACACCAGACACCATGTGATAAATTTTTATAGTCAATGACTTATCAAGTGTAGATATCTTTCTATAAAATATAACCAATAACCATAGGTATTGTTGTGTTGTTATTTGCCATCGAGTCGCTTGCAACTCATAGCGACCCTATGTACAACAGCCCTAAACTCTGCTCTGTCCTATGCCAATTGCACTGTCTCTGACACTCCCATCCCGATTACCCCAGTCACTGAATCAATCCACCTCATAGAGGGCCTTCCTCTCCTGCACTGTCTCTCCACCCTCCCAAGCATGATGTCCTTCTCCAAGGATGTCTCTCTAAGCATGATGTCTCTCCTCACAACATGTCCAAAGTAAGTTACACGGAGCCTCAGAATTCTTGTCTCCAAGGAGCCACCCGGTTTAACCCTTTCCAGGCAAATCTGTTTGTTTTCCTAGCAGTCCATGGTATTCTCAATACTCTTCTCCAGCAGCACAGCTCAAAGGCATCAATTCTCCTTCTATCCTCCTTGGTCATTGTCCAACTCTCTGATGCATAACAAGTGATTGCGAAGACCATGGCCTGTATCAGACGCACCTTAGTCTCCAGAGAGACACCATTGCTCTTCAGTACTTTGCAGAGGTCCCTAACAGCATACTTTCCCATGGCAATGTGCCTTTTAATTTCCTGGCTGCTTGTGCCAAGACTGTTGACTCTCACTTAATAGAACACACAGGAATTAACTACGACTATGGCAAGAGACAGAGAGGTGTTTCAACAAAACAATGCAGCCCTGTACATACTCATTTATCTATGCCAAGATAAGACTTTTAAAACAGCTGGAATAGAAGTTCATCAAAGGGAACTACTAGAAAATCAAGATCAGTTTAGAAGTTGTGAACAATGGATATCACTGCTAATATCAGATGACTCTTGATTGAAGTCAGAGATTATCAGAAATATGGTTATCTGTGTTTTATTGACTATAAAAAGGAATTTGACTATGTGGATTATAAGAAAGTATGAATAACATTGAGAAGAATGGTAAATATAGGGCATTTAGTTATGCACATGTGAAGCCTGGACATAGGCCAAAAAAGCAACATCTCAACAGAAGGGATTTGAGTATCAGGAAAAGTATGCTCCAGGTTTGTGTCTTTCCACCATAGTTATTCAATTTGGATGCTGAGTAAATAATTAAAAAAGATTGATTATGAAGAAGAATTTGGCAAAAGTATTGAAGTAATACACATTATTAGCCTGTGATCTACAGATCACACAATACTTCTTGCAGAAAAAAAGAAAAATGTGGAGTATTTACTGATGAAGCATAAAGGCTACAGTCTCCAGTATAAATTGTATCTCAACATAAAGAAAACAAAAATGTTCACAACTGAGCCAAGAGGCAGTATCATGATGGTGTAGTTCACAGCAGTTCTGCTCTAACCCAAAGGCTGTGTATACAGATGTTTAGAACCCACCAGTAGCTCTTCAGGACAAAAGATGGATCATTTCCCCCTGTGATTATTGCCTGAGAAACCTAATAGAGGGACACTGGGAGTTAGAACTGACTTGACAGCAGGGAGTTTGAGCTGTAGTTGCCAAGGATTTCATTTTGCTGGAATCCACAGTCAACACTCCAGAAACAGCAGTCACAAAATCAAAGACTGTAAAGGCATTGATCAATAGTAACTAATTATCTAAAACACAGTGCACAGAAATGGGGGCAAAGAGCAAAGAAGACTGTGTTGGATCTGCTGCCAAGGATGTCTTCAAAGTGCTAAAGAAGAAAAATTACTTCTTCTTGATGTTGTTGGGTATCACTGAGTCAAGTACGACTCATAGCAACCCTATGAACAAAAGATCTGAACCCTG
Source organism: Elephantulus edwardii (assembly GCF_000299155.1). Classification (NCBI taxonomy): domain Eukaryota; kingdom Metazoa; phylum Chordata; class Mammalia; order Macroscelidea; family Macroscelididae; genus Elephantulus; species Elephantulus edwardii. The sequence goes on along the minus strand of NW_006399825.1, from coordinate 10,972,714 downwards.
TTCTATCCTGCAGCATCCTCACACTTCCTGACACACAAGAACCCACTGCAGCAGTTGCTTTGTCAGTCCACCTAGTTGAGGGTCTTCCTCTCCATCGCTGACCCTTTACCCTTCCCAACATCAGGTCCTTCCTCAATGAATAGTCCCTACTAACAACATGCCCAAAGTATATGAGGCAAAGCCTCTTCATCACTGCCTCCAAAGAGCACTTCGACTGCACTCTCCCCAAGACATATCTGTTCATTCTCTTGGCCATTCATGGGATGTTCAGTGCTCGTCTACAACACCACAGCTCAAAGGCATCAATTCTTTTTTTCTGTCATCCTTATTTATTGTCCAGCTCTGAGATGCAAAGCAAGTAGTCAGAAAGACTATGACCTGAATCAGATGCACCTTAGTCCTCAAACTGACATCATTACTCCTCAATAATTTGGAGAAGTTCCTAATATATTTTCCCAGTGCAATGTGTCTTCTTATTTCCTGAATGAAGGATTACTAGCCATAGTATTTTCTGTTATTTTTCCATGAATATTAAAGTTAGACAATGAATATTAAATATTGATACATCTGAACTGTGATTAGTGGAAAATATTCATCTGCCATGAACTAGCAAAAGAACAAATCTGTCTTAGGAGAACAAATACAGACAGATCATTCCCTAGAGAAGTGGTGAAAATCAATGTAGTCTTACTTATTGAGCATGTTATGAATAGGGGCCAATCCCTCTGGAAGACTTGTGCTTGTAATAGAGGGCCACTGTAAAAGAAGATGTTGGATGAGATGGATTGACACAGCGACTATAACTATGTGCTTAAATACACCAGAGATTGTGAAGATGGCACCAGATTCAGCAAGATGTTATTATATTGGACAGCATTACTATGTGTTGGAGCCGACTTGGTTGTAAGTAACAACCTGTTCTTGCTGCTGTTGTATACAACCAGATTGGAACTGACCAGAGGCAATGAACCATACTGGAGTTGACTGCTCATCTTTCTTCCACAGACCAGCTCGTGGATATGAATCTTCTACTTTTGCATTGGCAGCACAATTCCTTGTCACTACAGTGCCTAGTATTGTGGAAATCTGCTAATGTAACCTAGGACTTGGAGTACATACATATGTTGTTGTTTTTATATGCTCTTAAGTGCGACTCACAGCCATCCTACGTACAACAGCTCTGAACCTGCCCTATCCTGAGCCAGTCTGACTGACTCTGACACACCTAATCCCACGGCCCCAATTATTGTGTCAATCAATCCATTTTACCTAGCATCTTCCTCTTCTGTGCTGTGCTCTACCCTTCCAAGCATGATGTCCTTCTCCAAGGACTGGTCTCTTCTGACCACATGCCCAAAGTATGTGAGATGGAGCTTCAAAATCTTTGCTTCCCAGGAGAAACTCTCTCCAAGGGTTTCACCGTCTCCAAAACAGACATATTTGTTCTCCTGGTGGTCCATGGTATGGTCAATACTCTTCCCCAACACCACACCTCAGAGGTGCCAACTCTTCTGTTATCCTTAGTCACTGCCCAGCTCTTTGATGCATAGCAAGTAATGGTGAAGACCATGGCCTGGATCAGGTACACTTTAGTCTCTAGACTGACATCCTTGTTCTTTAGCACTTCAGAGAGGTCCCTAAGAGCAGATTTCCCCAGAGCAATTCGTCTTTTGATTTCCTGACTGCTGATGCCAAGTGTTGATTGTGGCAATGAGCAAAACTGAAATTTTAACAAGCTCAATCCCTTCACCATTTGTCATGGTGCCACCAATTGGATCAGTGGGTAAGAATCTTTGTCATCTTGCTGTCCTTGGTTTTCTGCAGCAAATGCCTAAGCAAGGTTGTACCATCTGCATAATGCAGATTGTTGATAAGTCTTCCTCCAATTCTGATGCCACACCCCTCCTCATAAAGCCCAGCCTCTTGAATGAGCTATTCTACATATAGATTGAAAAGGTATAGAGATGGGATACATCCCTGACATATTCCCTTCCTAACTTTGAACTATGTAGTATTTCCTTGCTCTATTCTGATGACTACCTTCGGTCCAAGTAGAGGTTTCACATGAGCACAATCAAGTGTTCTAGGATTCTCATTTTTCTCAAGGTTAGCCACAATTTGTTGTGACCTACACAGTCAAATGACTTTGCCTAGTCAATGAATAATAAATATATAAGATACTCCTCTGGGACTGTTGGCTTTCATCCAAGAACCATCTGATATTGATGATAATTTCTCTACTGCCATGGCTTCTTCTAAACCAAACTTGTATTTCTGGTAGCTCTCTGTTAATGTACTTTTACAGGCATTTTTGGATAATCTTCAGCAGGATTTTGCTTGTGTGTGATAGTAGTGATACTGTTAGATAATTTTCACACTCTGTTGGATCATCTTTTTCAGGGAGAGAAACAAATATAGATCTTTATCAGTCAGTTGGCCATGTAGCTGTCTTCTCGATTTCTTGGCATAACCTAATGAGCACATCCAAGGCAGCATATCTTTGTTGAAATATTTCAATTGGTATTCTGTCAATTCTGGGGCCTGTGTTTTGTAATTCCTTCAGAGCAGCTTGAACTCCCTCTTTCACCAACATTGCCTCTTGATCATATGCTTTCATGAAATTTTTCTGTACTAACCAATTATTTTTAGTACAGTGATTCTGTGTACTCCTTCCATCTTATTTAATGCTTTCTGGATTGTTCAATATTCTGGCTATAGCTTCCTTAAGAATTGCAACTTGAGGTTTGAACACCCTTTAACAGTGTTTTAACCCAGCTGGATCTATTTGTTTTTCCAATAAACCCAGAGAGAGAGAGATCTTTTCACTCACACCATTATTCTTTTCATTTCATTAAATCTTTTTCTTGTGCCAATTTGAAGATAAAGTTGCCCAAGCTCAAGGAAGTTGATACTTGTCCAAAGTCAACAGGGCTCTATGGAGAAAAGCTAGTTCTTCTGAGTTTCAACTCAGACTTTTCTGTAGGTTTCAAAGCATCTACAGTGGGTGATACAAGTGCTTGTAGAAGGGATCTCTGGTAGAGTAGTCCATGGTATATTGCACTGCTAATCAAAAGACCATACATTTCCAGCAACTGGAATCAACTAGAGACAATGAAGGAAAAAGATGGGTAGTCCTTTCTCCTGTTAACATTTACTGCTTGGAAAATTGATGGAAGGTCATGTAAGTTGGCATGGACTCAAGGGTGATCTAGAGGAAACATTACCATCTCCTGAAAACTATTCTACTGTGACAGCAGTGTATTGCAAATGGAAGAGCAGAGGCAGGAAGTCATAAGAAGTCAGTCCTAGAGTAGAAGCTCAGAGGCACAGACATTTTATCAGAACTATCTGAGACAGAAATCCTTCCGTTATCTTGGTACCTGGAATTTGGATTTAGAGCCTCCTATTCTCAAGGGAGATCACCAGCAGTACCAGATATTAGGCATCACAGAAATGAAGAAGTGAATTGAGACCTAAGCTGTCATATCAAGAATTGGATGGGGGGAGGGAGAGTTTGCGTGTGTGTGTGTGTAAAATACAGCAAAAGTTTCAAGAATAAAAACCATCCTGATAATAATTCTGCTTTATTTATTATGCTGATATTTAAGTTTGTGTTTAAACTATTGTTGTCTTAGAATGAAATAAAGCTATCATGAAATTAATTAATAGCCAATTTATCCTTTACCACTATGACTTCTCTGTTTAAAAAGAAGGTAGTTTTATATATTTATATAGATAGATAGAGAGCTTCATTAAGAGATCTTTGATGAAGTACTAAACATTATAATTATTTAAAACCTCAAGCCTTAGCCATACATTTTTTAATATTGTTTGACCAAAATAGGAAATAGATTTGAAGCACTTTTGAAGTATGGTGACTTCTAAAGGAAAAGAACATGTGAGATTAGATTATCATTTTCTTCTGAAAAATAGATGAACTATAGTTTTTCAGATTTAGTATTTGGCAGACATTTACTTGAGAATTAACAAAGTAAGCCAGTTACCTCAAGAATTACATATATAATATATATATTTTTAATATATTTACATATATATATTTGTTATATATATACAAAATTCAATGAAATGTGTCAAAACCTGTGAAAACTGCATAACTCTAGCTACTAATATTTCCAAGAGACCTAAGCATGTTTCAAAATTATCCCTGAGCACAAGATTCATTCAAAGAAAAACAAAGACCAATGGATTTTAATTTAACACAGCATAAAAAGTTCATTATGTGGTTTAAGCTTTTACATTGCAAGAAAGCTTTAAGAAAGTTTTAGATGTGAATTTTTGGTATAATATCAAGAAAGGATATTCCTAATTATCTGAAAAACTATTACAATGTTCACTTTTTCCCCAGCTTATTATCTGTGTGAGGCCCAATTTTCCTCATAGACTTTAACTAAAAGAGTGTAAAAGAGAAAGGAGAAGCTAAAAGTATCCATCTGTTTCCACTAACTCAAACATGGCCATGATTTGTCAAATAATTTTCTCCTTTATTTTGTTCTAAAAAATTTTTTTTATTAAAATGTCATTCTTTTATAATGGGCTTATTTGAAAATATGAATTTAAAGTATATTAAAGTATATTTCCATGTATAATTCAAAATATTGATAAACAACAGAAGCTTAAATTCTTGGGTATTCTCATGGATTTAAGAGAGAAGAGAAATCCTGGGGCCAAAAATTTGAAAAGCTCAGTATCAGAATACCACAAGCGAAAGAGAAATGAGAAAATGGTACCTTATTATCATGTTAATCATGTCTTTATTCATCAAGTACTCTGAACAATAAATGTCTTGTTTAGAGATTTAAAAAGAAAAATAAATTACAGTTGGGCCACATTCCCATGGGCTGGGGAGAAAGACCCCAGGGTCTTGTACAACATACCTCCCAAGTACCCTTGTTCAGCACGTGGGAACTAACAAGGAAGAAGGAAAATTCAGCAACGACTAGTGTGAACTATTTCACAGTCTTTCCTGGATAACCCTTCAGGGGTGCGATAGGGAAGAGAAAGAGAATTTACTCCCTATATCCAAAATTTTTAACAATGACAAAAGAAACAGACACTTCCAATAAATCCCTTCTGATTAATGGTAATCACACATGTTTTGGGGCTAATGCTGATCCTATCACATTTCCAGTAGTTGTTATCTTTCAAAAGTAAATTGTAAGGTCTTTCTCCTGAGCCACCACTGGATAGACATGAACTGACAACACAAGTTGTAGCTGGTGAGAAACTGAGTGCCTGAAAAATGTTCCATGCAAGAAAAAAAAAGGAACTACTTTTTCATAGTAGAAAAAATGACTACTAGCTACCACTCTGACTTAACAGGAATCCTATCTTAGAAGAATGGTTAGGACATGGCAGAGCCCCTGAGCAAAGAATCAATAGTAATCCACCATTCAAGCAAAGAAGTATCTCTACTCTGGAAAGGAAGGAAATTAGCATATATATAGCCATATATAACCACACTGAACTGCTCTCAACATTCTGTGGCTATGGGGTAATTTACTCTCTTAATGATCTAATTTTTTTCACATAGCCTACAAAGCAACATTGCCTTTTCCATAAATTTATTCATATATTCCAAAGGAAAATTATATAGCAATAAACTCAAGATGGATTTTAGTAGCAATTTTTAAAAGAAATTCTAAAGCGTCCTGTATTTATTGTTGTTGTCTGTACTGCTGAGTCAGAATCAACTCAAAGGTGACTCCACAGTGGGTTTTCAGAGGTAGTAAATCATACAGGAAGAGAATCTTCATCTTTATACTGTGGATCAGCTGTTGGGCTTAAACAGAGTACTTGTGGGTTAGCAGCACAACTGGTGTCCTAGTGGCAAAATGCCACAGTTCAGCCCCAAAGGCAAACTACTGGAATCTCTATCTAATAGCTATTCTGCTGAAACCCCTGTGAAGTGTTCAACCCCAAAGGCAAGCTGCTGGAATCTACTAGCTGTTCTGCTGAAACCCCCATGAAGGGTCTACTATGGTCAGATTCAACTCAAGGCACACAAGAACAACAGCAAGCCACCAGAGTTCCTTTGAAATTATTATTGGACGGGATCTCTGGTGGCCTACTGATAAGAACCTGCACTGCAATCCCTAATGCAAGAGGTTCAAATCCTCCAACTGCTCTGCAGCAGGATGGGCAATCTCCTCCCCTGCAATCACTGCCTTTGAAAACCCGCTGGAGGGTCAGCTATGGGTCAGTTCTGACTCAACAGCACTCAATAACAATGGTGGTGGTGGTGGTTGTTGTTATGTGCTGTCGAATCTCTTGCAGCTCATAGCGACCCTACTGTGCAACAGCCCTAAACCCTGCTCTATCCTGTGCCAATCACACTGCCTCTGACACACCCATCCCGATTACCCCAGTCACTGAATCAATCCACCTAATGGTAGTCTTAAAAGAAAATAACGAACAACAACAATAAAAAATCATCACATGGACAGGGAAAAAAATGAGCAAAAAATGCAGGTCAAAATACATAACAGGAGTGGTGACTTCAGAAATATACTGTAACCTTGCAGACAGAACTCAGATTGAAACTTAACTAGATGTTGACATGGACCACTAATGATTTATTATACATCATCTGACTTCCTACCAAAGAGAGTATTGGCATAACGGTAAATTAGCATCTTTCTTAAAGAGCTTAACATTCATATGTCTCATTTACTCTCATAGTGCCTCCCAGCCAACCCTCTCTGCTTACCTTTTAACTTAGCTTATTCCTTGGCATCATAAAATAAACGACTTGATCTGGTTTTAAATATTTAATGGTCAGGCATGGAACAGGAGGGTATTTCTCTTTAGGCAACTTGGAAGTATTATAAAAAATGGCAAAGACCACTTGGAAGGAGATGGTAATTTGCAATAATAAACATGGTTGAAATGGAAAGTATTGATTGAAGACAAGAGCTCTGCAGACTAAAGGAGAGAGCAGAGGTGATGGAAATAAACAATTTAGAAGGGCCAACAGTCTGTAAACATTTGTTGAATGACAACTTCCCTGCGGAAAGCAGATGAAAAGAAAGCACAGTATCTCGAGACCTCACCAAGAGATATCAGCAAGCTAACATTTCACACCTCTTACAGAGATCATGCCTGTTGGACGTGAATATCTGTAGTAGTCTTTTCAAATAGAAGCAATTGGCTTCGAGATCCCTACATAGACTAAACAGAGGTTTAGCTCAAGTTTTTCCATTCCTGGGAAATGCCACTAAGTTTTTGGGTTTAAATTTCGTTTTTGTTTTAAAAAAAAATAAAAATGGCTTTGGTGTAAGTATTTGCACTGTAGAGTGTGTGTGTGTGTGTGTGTGTGTGTGTGTGTGTGTGTGCGCGCGCACATGCGTGCCTGGGAGTTCTGATGGCCTAACATTAGGAGTTTTGATGCCATCCCAAAGGTACATGGTTTGAATCCACTAGCTGTACTCAGAGATAGGCACTCTCCCTCCCTGGTGATTTATGTTGTTATTGTTGTGGTGGTTATGTGCCGTTGAGTTGCCTGCGACTCATAGCAACCCTATGTACAACAGCCCTAAACCCTGCTCTATCCTTTGCCAATTTTATTGTCTCTGACATACCTATCCCCATTATCCCAGTAACTGAATCAATCCATTTCCCTCTCTTGCACTGTCCCTTCAACCTCCCAAGCATGACGTCCCTCTCCAAGGACTGATCCCGCCTTGCAACATGTCCAAAGTATGTCAGACTAAGTTTTAGAATTCCTGCATCCAAGGATCAGCCTGGGTTCACCCTCTCTAGGAAGAACTTGTTTGTTCTCCAGCAGTTCATGGTATATTCAATACTCTTCTCTAGCATCACAGCTCAAAGGCATCAACTCTCCTTTTATCATCCCTAGTTATTGTCCAGTTCTCTTATTATTTTATTATCTAAGTAATTATAAAGACCATGGCCTGTATCAGGCTCACCTTAGTCTCCAGACTCATATCGTTGCTCTTCAGTACTTTGGAGAGGTCTCTAACAGCAGCAGACTTTCCCAATGAATTGCTTTTATAATTTCCTGGCTGCTGGTACCAAGAGTGTTGACTGTAAAGCCAAGCAAATTGAAGCAGTTAACAATCTCATTCTCTTCATATCCATCATGATGCTGCCAATCAGCCCCATGGTGAGAATCTTTGTCTTCTTAATATTGAGCCTCAATCCATATTGAAGGCTGCAGTCCTTGACCTACAGCAAGCTCTTCAGGTCCTCCTCAGTTTCCACAAGCAGGGTTGTATCATCTGCATAACGCAGGTTGTTGATGAGTCTACCTCCAATTCTGATGCCACACTTCTCCTCATAGAGCCCAGCCTCCCAGATAATGGTACACATATAGATTGAAAAAATATGGAGATAGGACGTAAAGTCCTTAAAACACGCTGGAGAGTCATGTATGAGTCAGTATGAGTATTTGCAACTCGATGACATATAAAATAGTACAGCTTGCATTGTTTGAAGGCAGCGGTGCTTCAGTAGTTTGATGTTTACATTCAATGGAAATGTTTTGAAGACTTGAGTTTGGAGTTTGATTCCTGATGCACACCTCTACAGACAGTCAACATCCATTAGCCAGTAAAGGACTGCATGCTGTGACACTGGATAGACTTCAATGGCACTTCAAAACTAAGACTGACTACATCCAAAAAATAAACTGTCCCAGAAGATCTACTGTGAAGGCATCAGAACAATCCTATTGTGCACAAGGTCTCCAAAATGACGGTCCACCTGCCAGCAGCCACTACCACCACCAATCTACTGTTTATAGAGCCAAATTAATACTAATGATGCTGATAATATATGAAAGAATGTAAGACTGTATTTAAGATGTAGGAAGCTTACATCATAGTACAACCCATAACCCAGAATTGGTCTACAGTTTTGTTTCATTTTCACTGTATTATAAGATTGAGCTTTTTGCACAGAAGTAGGACTTTTCAGTTCCTCTTGGGAATACACTATGCAGTCATCAACATGGGGCCTCTGTCACAGTGGGATAGTAATGAGTAGGGTCTGAGCAAACAATCAGGCTAATCATAGAAGGTGTTACAATGTACAACCTCTGCTTGGCCAACCTCCTCCTTTCTTTCTTTCTTTTTCCATTTCCTTAATGCAGCCCACCTTATGCATCTGAATTCCCTGAGCAGGACCAATAGTGGCTGACTCTGGAACGCCTAGCCTAGCCTCACTTCAACCACTTCACACAGGACCACCTTAGGTAATTCATTTTGTCAACTACCTGAAGTACAGACTGAATATAGAAAAAGAAATGTCAGGGTTAACTTTGCCAGCTAACTATTAATGTCATTTAACAAAATACACAATGGCTCACTTTGTCAAAATTACAAGATCATTCCAATTCCGTACTAGAAAGCTAAAATCTCTGCTATTGATTATTCTTTAGGTCAAGAGCATTGGATAACTCTCAATAAAAGAGCAACATCTCTAAGAATGCAAATTGAGGAGTTAGCATTTTCTGAGATCAGCATATTCCAAAATGCTATTTCAGTTAGAGAATGCTAAAACACCCGGACGGATGTCACAGTAGGCCTTCCTACATGAACTTTCAAGGGCTAAGACATTTGTTATACATACTAATGCAGAAATGAAAACACAGAAGTATTTTTCAATACCTATAAGCTTTTGAATGTCTATTAAAATAATAGAGGTAAGTTAGACACTTTCCTACTTCTTTGCATAGGTTATTAGGAAAGAAAAAAATACTTAATAGACACATTTGTTGTTTTTCCCAGGGTTTTTTTGTTTGGTTTTTGGTTTTTTGTTTGTTTGTTGGTGGTGGGTTTTGAGGTTTTTTTGGCTTTTGTTTTAATTTTTTGTGTGTTACCATCAATTCAGATCTGACTGGTACAGAAGGAGACTGCCTCTTCTTCTCCAGCAGAGCATCTGGTGGATTTGAACCACATACCTCTGGGATTGCAGTACAGCTTCTTGCCACTAGGCCACCAGAGCTCCCTTTAACAGACACTTTTGTAACATTAGATTGAATCTTGAAAATAAAAGCTGGGATTCTTCAATATTACTTCTTTGGATCATATGGCTATTTTTTTTATTTTAACATTAGAAATTGACTTAATAAAAATGAATACAATTATATGACATTCACATGAACTCTACCCATGTTTTCCGGATATCTACCTAATGATGAATATGACATTGGATCTGGTAAGTAAACTGTACTGAATTTGTTATTTGAAATTTTTTTTAAAAATGTTAATGCATACTCTGCAACTTCTTACTATTAAAACTTCTTGGCTTCAAAATAATTGGTAAAAAGAACAAGAATCTTATGACTTGTACATTGGCTGAAATGAATGATAACACTCTTGTAAAAACTTTTTTTCAGGATGCTTATTTACTAAGGTATTTTTAAAACTTGGAGGAAAAAATATTTTCTAATGCCCTGTAAGCTGTAGACTTCAACAAAGGAAAAATTGTACATCTACAATAACACAAAAGAAAATGCATAAAAACTGCTACATGCCTAGGACCTGATCTTAAATTCTGATGTGCTTCTCCTCTTTGTAATAGTTTGACTTGAAGGATTTAATGAGGTAGATTTTTAAAGAAACTTTTAGTCTTCAAAAATGTCTTTGAATAAAGGTCAAAATATAATTTCTAGCTTATCTTATATGCAAAATGGAAAATTAATGTCATGTAACAATCAGAAAAATGATCTGCCATAGTACTTTATAATAGTTGCATATTTCTCTTTATATGCTTGATAAGTTTGAATCATGTCTAAGTTTATCACTCTATCATTCATAGCTTCTAGTACAAAGATTTGCACCTAGTAGGTGTCAGTAAATATTTCAATAACTAAAATCTATAGAACATACGAAAACCACATATATATCAAAGCTCTCAAATACTTTTTTCTAATTTTTAAAAATTAAGAAAGATTTTGAAAAGTTCTTTTAGTAGCAGGCAACCAAGACTTGGCAAAGTACATTATGAAATAATTTAAGGGTGGGGGGTTGAAGTATGACCATCTATACTCAATGGCCAAAATACAGGACAGTGAAGAAGTGTTCCAAAACTAAGTGTTTTAGTATAATCTTCATATATAAATAATTGAATTGTTATATTTCCTTTATTTTTATATGAATATCTGAAAATATAAAATCTATTGAAAATTGGTTTTAAAAGAATATTTTACATATAGACTTTATAAAAGTGATCAACTCTACTAATTCTCTTCATCTTTTCTTAATCTCTGCAGTAGAAATTGAGTTACAAATCACAATTATTTACATGTTGGAAGCAATACCTAAAAGAAACAAATGAGTAATAAGGAGCATGATGGAAGTAGTTTCCTCTCTTTTTCGTCCAGATCTCTAAACGCCTAGCAAAAGAAGTGGCAATGCATTGGAATGGAACATGAGGCTCAAATCACTTGGCGCAAGTCCTTAGAACTTCTAACAAGACTAGGATAGTGAAGCCAACTTTCTAACAACATCATTATCCAACCCTCAATGGTTCGGGCAGCAACCCTTCACTATTGGCACTCTGAAAGATAATGTGAAATTGTATTTTAAATGTACAAGGCAGATCACGTTGAGAAACAGTACATAAAACATAACTGCCTTTCAAAATGTAAAATGGGGAACACTGACAGTGATTACTGAGAACAGCACAGAAAGAAGACCTGAGTTAATAGTATCAATTTTGTCAAGAATATGCTTGTAGAACTGGATGGGTCTTTTAATATGTCTAGGTGATTCCTTATTTAAAAAGGATTGAGTCCTAAAAACCTTAAGAATATAAAAAGTGAACTACATCTGAAAATAACATTAGTACAAGGTACTTTGCCAGGAAAAACTGTAGAGAAAAATTTAACATGCTTACATGTTGTTGTTAAGCCAAGTGGACAGAAAGTGATGCTACCAAGTCAAAGGTGGGTGACTCTAATCTGCGTCCCTTAATTGTGTTTGCACAAACATTCTTCTAAGTCATATAGCCTTGGTGTGTCCACTTGCCATACAGAGGTAACTTGTGGTTGCTGTGTAGCTGAACACTGTCACACTGGTGTGTCAAATGAAATAATGGTTGCCCATGGTGGGCAGTGTTTGGTGGAGTTCCCCAATTAGATCAAGCTTGGAAGCAGGAGTGGCATCCACTTCCTTAACAGCTTGCCTCTGGAAACCCTATGAACCTGAAGAAAGCATGGAAGTCACGCAAGTGTTGAGGACTTTCGTTCATAGGGTCACTATGAGTCATCAATGACTTGGCGACACTTAACAATAAAAACAACCTATATTGCTGGGTGTCCTCATGCTCATTCTGACTCAGCTAGAGAACAAAATACTGCTCATTCCTGGGCCATCCTCCCAATCATTTCTATGTCTGTGTTCACTGTGTCGTTCCATCTCATTTCTGGTCTCCCTTTTCACGCTGACCTTTCACTGTACTACATATGTTGTCTTTACGTAAGGACTGATTCCTCCTGGTAACAAGCTCAAAATATGTGCAAGTCTGAGCATCCTCCTTTTGGAGAAACATTCTTGCTCTAGTTCTACGCTGCTGTTGTTAGGTGCTGTCAAAGCGGTTCCAATTTATAATGGCTTTATGTCAACAGAAGGAAGCACTTCCCTGAGTTCTAGTCAACTTCATAATGGGGGTTATGATTGAGCCCACTGCTGTGAATACCTTCCTAGTTTTCACTGGCCCTAAACTTCATCATTTGAACTTCAGTATTGTAATATGTCTGTGTTCACTGTCTTCTACCTACTTTTCCCCTTCAGGAAAATCTCAGTAGTCCATTAAATGCCTGATTCAAATATAACGTCCTCTGTGATCTTAATGCAAATTGATTTATTAATATCTAGACATAAAATTTAACTGCAGAATTAAAGAAAGAATCAAGAACAAGACATTTGCATTTTCAGTACATGAATTTATCAAGTCTGTTAAGTCATATTCATATTAAGAAATTTAGGGCACAGACACTAAAATGAGATGCTCTGGTGGTACAGTGAGTTGAGCATTGGGATAATATGTAAAGATTAGTGGTTTGAACCCACCAGTTGTTCCATACGAGAAAGGTTTGGCAGTGTGGTCCCATGAAAACATACAGCCTTGGCCGTCCTGTGGGCCAAGCTACACTGCCCCACAGGGCTCCTATGGACCAGACCTGGCGAGACAACAGTGTGTGATATTTTTAAGAATGTTCATTGTAGCCATGCTTATAAGATTCCTAAACTGAAATAAAATAATTAGGAGTTGGCATATTAATATACAGAGATTTCGTGTAATTATGAAAATCAATAAATTATAACCACATGTAAGAATATGGTTAACTCTTACAAATATTATTTGACATAAGCTTTAAGGCACAAAACTGTATATTTAATGTCTGTATGTATAATTATATAAAGTTTAAAAAAGATGTAAAACCAAATGAAAATGTTTAGCTTGACACTTAAGTAGTAAAAGCATACTTCTAAGGAAAATATATCTAATAAATAGGGTCATTTGACCCCCCCCCTTTAACTTCACAAACTGGGATAAATGCAATCAGCATCAGCCAAGGTTGATTCCTGTGAGGTAGATGTAAAACATACATTCTTCATTAAATCTTTATACCAATCACAACACGAACTGTCCTTCCCATGACACTTTCTACATTTCTGCTGGATTCAATAATCCATTCCACTACTTGCACAAAATTTATGGATAATAGAAATGATTTATAGGGAGCTCTCCAAGAAAGGTGATCCAACTGAAAGTGGACATCATAGAACAATATCGCTAACACCTCATAAAAGCAAAATATTGTTGAAGATAATTTAAAAAAATAGAACAGTACATTAACATGGAACTAGAAAAGTACAAGCTGGTTTTAGAAGAGTTCGTGACACCAGGGATATTATTGCTGATTCATTTTCCGGAGGAGCTACCCACGACAGCTGCACTCGACCACAAACAGAAAAACCCACTCTACAACCTTGTGTTGGCCTCCTGGTTCTGCTGCTGCCATTTCTCTGCCTCCGCTTCTCTCCATCTTGAATTAAAAATGTCTTCTGGACCTGAGAGATTCTCAGCACAGGGATTCCTAGTCCAGAGAACACAATTTAGTCCTAGATTCTTGGTAGTATTAAGGTCCTCTCCACCTGGGGATGGTTCATTTTAATCCAGTGGGATTAGCAAAACTAATCAATCTAATGGTGTAGTCCATGAGGGGTTTTACTCCTGACCCAAAGGTCAAGTGTCTATAGTGATTCAAATTCACCAGCAGCTCTGGGAGAAAGATGGATAATTTGCAGCCTCAGAGAATGAGCTGCAGAATCTGCTATGAGATGCTTCCATTTATTTGCATTACTAACAAGTTACCCAAACTCACTGTGGACCACTGAGTTTGAACCGACTCATAGTGGATTCTCCAGTGGGTTTTCAGAGTCAGTTAACTGCACCAATGGTGGAAGCTCATCTTTCTCTGTGGAGCAGCTGGTGGATTTGAACTGAGTGCCTTTGCACTGACAGTACGATGTCTTCCCACTAAACCACCAGGGCTCCCTATCAGTGACCTTAAGCACCTTATCTACATAACCCTTTGGTAGGAATGACAGGACCATGGCTGGAAAAGCCATGACTGGAAAAATGATCCACTGTCCCACCAATGCCAGCCTGTAGGCTGAGGACCAGAGATGTCCATGGACCAAGTTTTAAGACACTCAGATCTGGAAAAGATACAAATATTTTTTTTATTGTAATTTGTATGAACATTTACAGAGTAAATTTATTTTCTATTCAACGATTCACATACCTTTTCTTTTATCACATTACAGTCTCCACAAATTCATCTTGAAATATTTAATTCCATTCATTCTTCAATCCTATCCTATTCTGCCTTTTGAGCTATATCCCTAAGCAAATGTTGCCCTTCTTACCTCTTACGGTTGACAACTCCAAGGCGTGTGTACCACACTAGTGTTTTGGTTCATCTTATAGACCTCTGAGAGGTTCAGAGGTCTACTGCCTCTGAAAACCCAGCAGAGGGTCATCTATGGGTCGATTCCAACTCGATGGTACACAACAACAACTGTGGGGTTGGAAGTTGTGCCACAGGACTTAGTTTAAGTCCAGTTTTGAAAAGTAACTGAGGGTCACAGTTTTGGGGACTTCATCAATATCCACCTGATTTGCAAGTCTGGCCATTTTTATCATTTCAATGGTTTTCCTCCCACCCTGTTCAGGATCCTCTACTATGATTTCAAACTCGATCTTTGGATCTCAGAGTCACAAAGGCTACAATTCACTTGACTGAAAATCACCATGCAGGAAAAGGCAGAAGGTGCATGAAATGGAAGAAGACTCTCAGCGAGGTGGACTCACACTGGGGCTACAGCAGGTGGAAGCCAGGCTGAGATCCTGATAGTGGCACAAGATAAGAGCATAGCCCCAGTGTGTTGTTTATAAGGTTGTTATAAGTCATTAATGACTTGATGGTACCCGACAACAACAATTATGTAAGTCATTACCTAAAATCTACACAGAATTATCAATTAAGTATATCTTTTTCTTAACAAATTATTGTTTGTAAAATTGTTTCTTTTCCATAAGAGGACCTGAAGAAAACAATCTGTCTGACAACTTTTCCCCAATATATTCTTAATAAAATAAGCAAATTCTGAAAAAGCCAAGGAAATAAGTAACATTCACTTTTGTTTCTATCTCAATCTCAGAGACAGAGTGTGGGTGGGAGTCAAGTATGCACAAAAAATTACTTCTCCACCTATAAATCCCATGGTTTTATTGTCAAAGGAAAAAAAATCTCCAGAACTCTTTTGAGAACCTAATGGCAAACCCTTGAAGCAAATTGCATAAATTCTGCCTAAACCACCCATGACTTGAAGACATAGTTAGCCATAACTTTCACTGAGTAGCAACCTTATAGTGGTAATAAAGAGCAGAAACATAATTTTACTAGGCACCAATATTTAAAATGGAGTTTATATCTGTGTTTATGTTTGTATCTTACTTCTTTAGGGAGAGATATTTTTGCCTTTAAAAAGCATAACAAGAATGTATGCCAAAAATACTTGTAGAATCAAATCCCTCATGAATTATGCTATCACATACAATAAACCTCAGTTGGGATTTAATATATTCTATATTTTTTAATGTACATTCTTAAGGAGGAGAACCCCACAAGACCTGTTTATCCTAGGAATAATTCTTAGGTGTTACAAAAATATGTTTCCTTTTATTATTAAATATAATGCCAAATTATATTTTCATATTATTTAAAATACCTAATAAAGAAAAATTTCTAGTTTTGACAACATAATTCAGTTCAGATATTGTTAGGGCATTGAAATTACTGCTTTCCTTTAATACATAAGCAATACATATTAATGATAGACCTTTTATTGATACATATATAAAATTTTCAAGATATATATGAAGGGAAAATCATCAGCAGGGTTGAAGGTCAGAAAAGAGAACTCCGGTAAAGGAAATAAAAAATTACTTTCCCTGTACTCAAAACACTCACAATTCCCAAAGGTATACTGATGCTTCCCCATGAACATTTAACAAAAAACCCAACAGTTAAAATACAAGCCACCTTCCCAACATAATTTCAATTTAGGGAAATCAGGATGAGGCTAGGTTTTGAAGGATAGTCAAAATTTACTGGAGGAAAAAGTACTGTCAAATAATCCCACATAGAATGGGCTATATGTCCATGAACTGAAGATAGGGCAACCGTCTTCAGAGGACAAACAAGTAAATCAAAATGAACAAAGCTGAGAATTCTTACAAGGGGCAGGAGACACAGAAAACTATTAAAGGATGGTACTCCATCAGCAGCCAAACATAAAATATTAGATGGCAGAACTGACTGCTCAGTCAGGATTATTTTTTAAGCAATATATCGTGTGAATGACTTCAAAAGAGGAGAGCCACCTTAAATTTTATTCAAAATGTTATACACATGAGCTTTATGCTGGGGAATATTCCAAGAAATACTTGCAGTTCTGAACTGAACAAGCAGGCAATTAAATGTTAGTAACCTTCAAAACTTCTCATTAGCTACATAATAAGTCAAATTCACAGAGAGATAATCAGTTCTATATCAGGAATGCTTCATGTGAGGTGCCAGTGAGACATGCGAACAATAATGTTCTGTGTTCCGCTAGCAAAGTCCAGGGCAAGACTTGAGCAGTAGATAGACACAAGCAGTAGATAGGTTGTTGTTGTTGTTGTTGTTGTTACGTGCAGTCAAGTCGTTAGCGACTCATAGCGACCCTATGTACAACAGCCCTAAACCCTGCTCTATCCTGTGCCAATTGCACTGCCTATGACACACCCATGCCGATTACCCAAGTCACAGAATCAATCCACCTCATAGAGGGTCTTCCCCTCCTGCGCTGTCCCTCTCCAAGGACCTATCCCTCCTTACAACATGTCCAAAATATGTCAAATGAAGCCCCAGAATCCTTGCCTCCAAGGAGTAGCCTGGTTTAACCCTCTCCAGGATGAATTTATTTGTTTTCTTGGCAGTCCATGGTACATTCAATGCTCTTCTCCAGCACCACAGCTCAAAGGCATCAATTCTTCTATCCTCACTACTCATTGTCCAACTCTCTGATGCATAACAAGTGACTGCAAAGACCACGGCCTGTATCAGATGCACCTTAGGCTCCAGAGACACACCGTTGTTCTTGAGTACTTTAGAGAGGTCCCTAACAGCAGACTTTACCATCGCAATACATTGTTGTTTATTTTTATTTCCTGGCTGCTGTTGCCAAGAGTGTTGACCGTGGAGTTGAGCAAACTGAAGCTGTGACCAATCTCAATCTCTTCGCCATCCATCCTGATGCTGCCAATTGGTCCAGTGGTGAGAATCTTTGTCTTCTTGACATTGAGCCTCAGTCCATACTGAAGGCTGCAGTCCTTGACCCTCTGCAGCAAGTACATGAGGTCTTCCTCAGTTTCAGCAAGCAGGGTTGTGTCATCTGCATAACGCAGATTGTTGATAGATCGTCCACCAATCTTGACGCCACACTTCTCCTCATAGAGCCCAGCCTCTCAGATAATCTGCTCTGCATACAGGTTGGAAAAGTATGGAGACAGGATGCATCCCTGGTGTACACACTTCCCAATTTTGAACCATGCAGTGTTACCCTGCTCTGTTGCGATGACTGCCTCTTGGTCCAAGTATAGGTTTCACATTAGCACGATTACATGTTCTGGGATTCCCATTCTTCTCAGAGTCAGTCACAGTTTGTTATGATCCACGCAGTCAAACGCTTTTGCATAATCAATGAAACACAGATATACATTCTTCTGGTATTCCCTGCTTTCAGCTAAGATGCATCTAACATCAGCTACAATATCCCTAGCATGACTACCCCTTCTAAACCCAGCCTGGACTTCGGGCAGTTCTCTGCTGATGTGCTGTTCCAGTCGTTTTTGGATAATCTTCAGTAGAATCTTGCTTGCATGTGATATCAATATTGTTCTGTAGTTTCCACACTCTGCTGGGTCACCTTCTTTTGGAATGGGAACAAATCTCGATCTCTTCCAGGCAGGTGGCTAAGTGGTTGTTCTCTGGATTTCTTGGCACAACGTGGTGAGCACATCTACGGCAGTAGATAAGTAGAAGAAATTACATCAGAAGGAGACTACAGATATGTCCTTTTGTCATATTCTCAAAACTCACTGCCTACAAATCAGAACTGGCTCACTTCAGACCCTCCAGCAGGTTTTGTAGGCTACACTTGCATGGGAAGAGATTGTCTATCTTTCTCCTGAGGAGCTGGTGGTGGATTTGAACCACAAAACAGGCAAGGGACCTTCTAGGTTAGCAGTGTAACTCCCTGTGGACTACACTACTTGAGCTTCTCTTTACCATACTATAAAGAAGTATTTTATTCTCAGTCTAGAAATATATCAATCTTAATAGCTCTAACTTCTTGACATACCCCTACTGCCCTTGTGGAAAAAAAAATAAGAAATTTCTTTCATTTCATGATTATGTAATACAAAACAGATCATTCGGAAGACTGGGATTTATGAGTAGGAATTGGAAGAAGACTCATCAGCATCCTGCTAGACAGATGACACACCCTTCCTTGTTGAAACAAGGAGGAGGATCTGTAGGCTTGCTGCAAAAGGTCAAGGACTATAGTCTTCAATATGGATTGAAGCTCAAAATCAAGAAGACAAAGATTCTTATCATGGGCCAATGTGCAGCACCATGATAGATAGAGAAGAAATTTCAGCTTGCTTGGCTCTACAATCAACACCCTTTGCACCAGCAGTAAGAAAATTAAAGACAAATTGCTCTGAGAAAATCTACAGCCAGGGACCTCTCCAGAGTACTGAGAAGCAAAGATATCAGTCTAAAGACTAAGGTGCACCTGACCCAGGCCATGGCTTTCACAATTATTTGCTATGCATCAGAGAGCTGGATAATGACTAAGGATGACAGAATAAGAAGCAATGCCTCTGAGTTGTGGTGCTGGAGAAGAGTACCGAACACACCATGGACCACCAAGAGAACAAACAAGTCTATCTTAGAGAGGGTAAAACCAAGTATCTCCTTGTAGGCTAGGATTTTGAAAGCTCTGTCTCACATACTTTGGTATATGGCCAGTAGGGATTACTCCTCTGAGAAGGACATCATGCTTTTAAGGGTGGAAGGGCAGCACAGGAGAGGAAGATCCCTGATGAGACGGATTGCCACAGTTACGTGGGTAATGAAGATAGGTGTGTGGAAGTCAGTGTGAATGATACAGGATAGGGCAAGGTTCAGAGTTGTTGGACATAGGCTCACTAAAGTTTCCCATATAATTCTGGTGCTAAATTGCCACTGTTCCTTATGATGATATAATCCATTTGAACCATTAGGGGGAGAAAATCATTTTTACATCACAATAGATGGCCAATGAAGTCCTCAAGGCACAAATGTTAATACTTAACTGCTAATGCAAAGCTTGATGGCTGGGAGCCACCCAGATGCCTGCTTCCATAAAGGCTACAGTCAAGTAAATCCTATGAGAGCAGTTTGGCTCTGTGCAAGTAATTTGATGGTACCAAACAACACTGAAGGGTCATAAACACTGTATCATTAGCATTTTTACATTTCAAGATAAGGCATGGTAAAAGCCACCCTTTGCCTACATGGTTAACATTCTGGATTTACTGCACGTCTCCAGGTGTGGTCCAATGCCTTCAGCCTTAGAATGTGCCGTGGTCCATGTGTTCTCTGTAGCAGGTACCAGTGCTCCAACAGATCTATAAGTGGAATCAAATTAAACAGAGACTCCCTATCCTTTTCTAAGAAGTTCTAGAAAAGACGAATCAGACTATTAAGTGGATTCATAAGTTAAACTTCTAACACGTTCCCTCCTAAAACCTTGCCCTCTCTTCCTTTAAGTTTATGTCTGAACCAACTAAAAGGAAATTTCTAAGAATGGGAATTCTAAGAGGCTCAAATCCAACAGCTGCTCCATGAGAGAAGGATAAGCCATCTCCTCCCGTGCAATTTACTGGCTCTGAAAACCCACTGGAGGGTCAGCAGTGAGTCAGTTCAGGCTCAATAGCACAGAGGTACAGTGACTGAACTGCTAACCAAAGGTTTGGCAGTCTGGACCCACTGGCTCCACTGGAAAAGATGTGGCATTTTTCTCCCATAATCATTACATCGTTGGGAGTCCTACAAGGCAGTCCCGTTCCATCCTGCAGGATCACTACGCATCATAATTAACTTAAAGGCAGATAATTTAGTTTTGTTTTAATTTCAAAATAAGCTAAATATATGCTTCAATTCCTGAGCTCTTTTTTTTTCTGAGACAGGTTTACGACTCCCTCTACTCAATCAATATTTCTAAATAGAAGAACGTGTATTTGTTCATAAATATTCTTTTTTTATTTTAAATTTTCTTTTTCAGGTTCCGCAAAGAATTTCATTAGACATCAGTTTTGAAGTACAATAGAAGCTGATTTCTTAGAAAGCACTGGAAAAATCACTGTGACAAGAAGTACTGAGGACATTTATTTTCAGTATTTTAAATACTGGAATAGCTCCCAAAGAATGGATTTTTATTGCTGTAATTACAAAGTAATGATAATTACATATGAACATGTTATTAAACCAAGAGTATGAATTACGACCATGGTGTGTCCAAACACAACCACGGTCCTGACACGCAGCATAAATAGATACGCAAAGAGAACAAGGCTTTCTCTCCAAAGAGACAAGTCAAAGCATTCTTAGTTCAACTTTGTTTTTCTTTAAAGTAGGAATGCAAAATAATAAAAGTCACCCTAATTTGGGTACAAAACAGCTTTTCAAAAGTAGTACCTCTCAGCATAGCATGTATCTTACTATCCCTGCTCAAAGGCTCCCATCCCCCTAGATTTCTCAGCTCACAGTTCTCAATAACTCCTATTTTCTTCTTCCACTGTTGGCAGCACATTGGACGTCTCCAGAAGTTCCAAATAAGTGTATGCCTATCCCTCCTAACCTAGACCACAAAAAGTTCTTTAGTCTCTGAATCCATGTGGCACTTAACCATTGCTGCCTTGTACTATTATTTCAAAAGCACCAATTTCTCAGCAGCCATGTTATTTGTAGACACGGCTCATGACTCCTGCACCTTTAGTTACTCTACTGCAGTTAGTAGTATGTTCCATGTTCTGTTTGTTGTTGTTGTTGTTATGTGCCATCTAGTCACCTGCAATTCATAAAGATCCTATGTCATTCACTGCAGCTGTGAAGCCTGTCCTATCCTCAGCCAGTCCCACTGACTCCAACACACCTAATCCCATTGCCCCAGTTATCCTGTCAATCCATCTCATCTGGAGTCTTCCTCTCCTGTGCTGTCCCTCCACCCTTCCAAGCATGATGCCCTTCTTTAACAATCAGTCTCTCCTGGTCACGAGCCCAAATTATGTGTGACAGAGCTTCAAAATCCTAGCCTTCAAGGAGAAACTTGATATCACCCTCTCCAGGACAGACCTATTTGTTCTCGTGTTTGTCCATCATATGTTCAATATTCTTCTCCAGAACCACAACTCAAGGGCATCAATTCTTCTTCTACAATAAGGTAAAATAGTGTCCCATGCTTTATAGATACTTAATAATTCCCTGCTAGTCTAATGTATTCAACTGGTAACTAAAGGGATGGTGTATAACCACAGTCATGTTGGAAGGAAGGCCTTGCAATTTGTTTCTGAAAATCAGTCACTGAAATCCAAGGAGCAGAGCTCTGTTCTGATATACATGAGTCATTATCAACTTGACAGTGACTGGATTTTCTACCTGAAATTCAAACATTCCATGGAAAAGAGAACTAGCATCAGTAAGAACTGACAAGGCAAAATGGTACATTTCAGTTAAGTAGATAAAAAAGAGTTTAACATGGTGTCTAAACAATGAGTTATGCTTATGGGAACTAAAAAGAAAGCTGAGTATGGCAAGACTATGACAATGGGACCCTACCATCCCCCTGGTGTGAATGGACAAGGAAAGGAAGTCATTACCAAAAACCTAAAGTGGGCTTCTTGACAGTAAATACAGACTTCGACAGAGAAATCCATAGCCAATCCAGGGCAAGGTAGCAGGGAGGGAACTCGGACCACTATTACACTGACAGCTCTCTTCCTATCCTCTATTTTCCCATTGGCTGAACACAGTTTGAAGTCAGAAGACAAGGAAACCTGTTTATTTAGTACAGAGGGTCAGTACACTTACTATGTGTGGATGGCAAAGGCAAAGAGAAATTACACAAAGCAGGCACTATGAGAACAACAGTTTTATTTCATGTCCTGGATTCAAGTAAACTTTCATGTTTTATCCATCTCTTAGACAATATTTTACACTGTTGTTGTTATGTACTGTCAAGTCACTTGTGACTCATAGCGACTCTGTGTACAATAGCCCTGAAACCTGTTCTATCCTGTGCAAACCTTATTGTATTTGACACATCTACCCCCATTACTCCAGTCACAATAAATGCATCTCATCAAGGGTCTTTCTCTCTTGTGCTGTCCCTCCACCCTTCCAAGCATGACGTCCTTCTCCAAGGACTGTTTCTGTCTTGCAATATGCCTAAAGTACATCAGATGAAGCCTCAGAATCCTTGTCTCCAAGGAGTAGCCTGGTTTCACCCTCTTTAGGATGAACCTGTTTGTTCTCCTAGCAGTTCATGACATATTTAATACTATAGTATACAACTCAAAGGTATCAATTATTCTTCTATCATTCTCAGTCACTGTCCAGCTCCTGGATGCATAGCAAGTAATTGTGAAGACCATGGTCTGAATCTGGTGCATCTTGATCTCTAGACTGACACCATTGTTCTTCAAAATTCTGGAGAGGTCCCTGACAGCAGATTTTTTTAGTGCAATTCATCTTTTGATTTCTAGGCTGATGGTACCAAGAGTGTAGATTGAGGGCCAAGCAAGCTCAAGCAGCTAACAATCAAACTACCTGACTTTTGTGTTCTTCTCTTTTCTCCACCACAAATGCTTATCTGAATAAGATTTGTCTTCCAGAATATTTTTGGAATGTCATCCTACAATCTCTGTTCAAACAGCAGAGACTTTTTTATACAGCTTTTCCAATCTCTGGTCACAAAGGCTTTATTTCTGACTACTCTCTGCCCACACACTAGCTGGTGTGCCAAGGTACTACTGGTGCCAAACTCTCCGTGGCAGAAAGTAAAGAATTTTCATATAATTAATTCATGACAAAGTCAGCTTCAGAAAAATTAAGAGACACTTTCCAAGGAGCTCTGGTGGTCTAGTGGATAGGGAGCTGTAGTACCAACCCAAAGCAAGTGGTTAGAAACCACCAGCTGCTCTAAGAGTAAGACGGGGATTTCTGAAAACCCACTGGGATGCGAGTTATCAGCCGGTTCCAACTGCCCAGCAATGACTTGGGTTGTCAGATTGCTCAAGGTGACATGGCTTGGTCAACTCAAGATTGGATACCTGGCCACAGAGTAAGCTAAAAGATTAATAAATAATTTCTTGACCTAAAATTAAGGATGGCAATGCTGATTTCAAAGTACTCAAAGTAGTTATGAATTTGCATCACCAATACTATCAATTTATAGACTGAGTCTCATAAAATAAAACCAAACCCACATCCATGGAATCAATGCCAACTCGTCGAAAGCCTTTATTGGGCTTCTGAAGCTGGTTGGAATTAGACAGTCTCCTCTTCCTCCCTCACAGGGACCAGTAGACTTGAACTGCTGACCTTTCAGTTTGCAGCCCAACACATAACCTACTGTGCCACCAAAGCTCCTCCATATGCCTCCGTATAAGAACACATTTTTTAAAAAAATGTAGTTAAGTATAAGAAAAAAAATTCAATTTATCAATGGATGGAAAACAAAACCAAGCAACTCAGAGACCGAGGGGTGAGGGGTTGGGGTGTTGGGGAATGTGTTGCTTGCATCTGAAGACACAATTGGGAAGAAGTGATCTGAATGACAGAATAAATTCACATGTAGAATGTAAATAAATAGATGGGAAAGGGATGTGAGTTTGGATCTGAGTTCAAAAGATCAGCAATGAACTAAAAGCTGATCATTTACCTGTGCTTCTGCAACACTCAGGTATAATTAAAATGAAAAATGAACTAAGTATAAGAAATAATTCAACATAGTTGAAGGCCCAAAATTTCTTAGCATTGCTTCTCATGACAGAGCCAAAAGGCTAATAAAATGACTAAAGGTTATAGTAAAGATGTATGCTGACTGTGTTGTGTGCCCTTCAGTTCATTCCAACTCGTGATGACCTTGGAGGAGAGAACAGAACTTTCCCATAGAACTAGGTTGTGATCTTTATAAGACCAGATCAGCAGAACTTTTCTCCCACAGTTTGACTGGTAGATTCATATTGCCAATCTTCTGTTAAGAGATCACTAATCACTGTGCCACCAATGTTCTTCTATTTCCCTTTGTACTCTGTAAAATGCTCTTACTAGTACTGCAATGCTGAAAGCAATACTACTTCCAAAGTCCAGTTTACTCCACTTAACAAAATTATCCTTAGCTAAAGCTAGTTAAACATGTTGTTATGAGCTGTTGAGTCAGAACCAATTCACAGCTGACCCTCCAAGCAGGTTTTCATAGGCAGTAAATAGCATGGGAGGAGACTGTCTATCTTTCTCCTACTGAGAAGCTGATGGATTCAAACCACATGCTTTGAGGCCCCCAGAGCTAACACTCAACATGTAAAAATTATTTTACAATAGTTTAATACTGGATCACAACTCCCAGGATTTTTATCAGCACATGACCATATTCATCCAGAAAAACATTGAGGGGCCTAATGATTAGTGCATTAAGTAGTAGATATCTATGAAATAATTTTAACACATTTTCAGAGTTTCTAACCAAAGCAATTTCTTTTTTTTAAGGAAGAGGTAAATTTATCTTTATTCATAAATAACTGTATAAAATTGAAAAGAAATCAATATTAGCAACAACAAACTGAAAACTAACACATGAATTTTATAAAGTTTCAAAATGTGTGTTATGTAAAAACACATTTTTAAAATGTGTCAAATCAATTGTATGTTTAGGTGTTATCAATAAACAATTAGAAATTTAAATTGTATCTGTAACTATAAAATGTCCAAGGGTAAGTTTGAGAAAATATGTCAAAGTCCTGTATCTAAAAACTGAAAAAAACATTTCTGAGAAAAATTAAAGCAGAATCAAATCAAGAAATTGGCACCCTGTGTCTATACCAGGTTTCACCACTGTTAAAATGTCAGTTCTGTTTAAATGTATTGATATAGTCAATATAATCAAGCTATACTCCAGAAGACTTCTGCAAAAATTACCAAATTTGATTCTAACACTTTCATGAAATATAAAGGTATACATAAAGCCAAAAATAATTTTGAGAAAGTTTAAGTTGATTCACACTGTGTAGACTTACTCTAATGCTTGACTATTACATTGTGGTATTGATAGGAAGTCACCCATGCAGATCAATAAAACAAACTTAATATCCAGAAATAAAGCCACCCACAAGTATGTGGGAAATTTATTTTATTTTACATAGATGAGGCAATTCAATGTTGGAAAGAATAAATTCTTTTACGAGACTGTGTTGTACAATGAGACAGCTTTTACAAGAAAGGAAACAAAAAGTATAAGCCTAGATCTTTTTTTCATCCCATAGACAAAAATTAATTGAAATGTATCATATATCTAACACACAGAAAATTATGAACATACCCACACAAGAACTTCATCTGGAAGTTCTGCAACTGCACCATGTAGACTCTTCCCCTGTCCCCCCCATTTGCGGTTGTTTTCATTTAGGGACAAATACATGGGGTGTACAATTTTTTAGTCTTATTAGTTTGCTTTAAGTATTTCTATGGCTGGGTCAGTTTCTAAATGTTGTTGTCATGTATATTAATTTAGAACTATTGTTTGTCTTCTTGAATCTCTGTCTAAAGAACCCTCTTCAGTATTTCTGGTAAGGTTAGTCTGTTGTTAAGTGTCACTAACAACTCACAGCAACTCTATGAATAACAGATCAGAACCGTAGCCTATCCTCCACCATCCGTAACAATCTATTCAATGCTGGAGCCCATTATTACAGTCACGGTGTTAATCCACTTCATTGAGGACCCTTCTCTTTTGCTGACTCTACCTTTCCCAGTGCACGATATCCTTTTCCGAAGAGTTGGCTCCTCCTAGCAATATACCCAAAATATGTGATATAATGACATCCTTGCCTCAAAGGAGCATCCTGCATGGACTTTCTCCAAGGTAAGTTTTGTGTTCTTTTTAAAGTCTATGGTGTATTTGAAATGTTTCTCCAACACCACAATTCAAAGTCATCAATTCTCTTTTGGTCTGCCTTATTATCCGTTTAAAGACTAAGGTGCACCTGATCAAAGCCCTGATAATTTCAATTGTTTTGTATGCATCTGAAAATTTGGACAGTGAATAAAGGATAGTGTAAATCTTTTTTTAAAAAAATACAAAAAAAAGCCCTCTTCTGTTTTATCTGGAAATGTCTCAATTTCATCATCACATTTCAGGTACAATTTTGCTAGGTATAGAAGTCTTGCTTGGTAAATTTTTTTCTTCCAGTAGTCTGCCTACATGCTTACATTTTTTTCTGCTGAGAAACTGAAACTTACACTTACTGGCTTTCCTTTTTAAGCAACTTCATCTATCCTGAGCTTCATTTCATATTCTCAGCCATGATTTTTTAAAAGTTGATTATGATATACTTTGTTTTCTTTTGGGATCTATCTGCTTTAAGACCTGCTCAGCTTCACGAATGCTTTTTTTTCATTTTCATAGTATTTGGGACATTTTCTTGGAGCAAATAATGACTTTTTCCCCCTCTTCCCATTCTGTAAATCCAATCACACATAAATTATTCCTCATGATGATATCCTATGTAATTCTTAAAGCTTTCTCCATTTCCTTTCATTCTTTTTCTGATAATTCCTCTCTCTAACTCTATGCACCACTGAACCAATTCTACTCCTCTGATCTTCAAATGTTATGTGTTTCTGAAATCTTAGTCTTAACATTCTGGATTTCAATTTTCTGTTCTATATAGCTTATAATTTTGTAATTACTTTATCTATTTTGTCTTGTATTTTTCTTTTAGAGTTTTTGCTATATTTTCTTTTATTTTGTCTTATAGTTTCCTCAATTTTTTTTCTCAATCCAATGAAGATATTTAAACTATTATAGATTTGAATTCCTTACCAAAAAGTTTTAGGAGCATTACTTCCTCTGAAAGAATTTTAGTTTTTTAATATAGTACCTTCTTGTCCTGGAGGATGGGAGTAGGGGTTGAGGGGTGTGCGTATGTATATGTATATGTACATGTATGTGTGTGCACGTGCTTTATCTTTTGCCTCTAAGGCACTGTGGTGGCCTCTGTTTTATTATGCTTAATTGAACTGCAAACTTGTTACCCAAAGTAGGTTCTTTAATGATAGGATGAATATTTTTAACTACCTTTTCTTAAAAAAATTTTATTATTTGTGTGTGTGTACCGTCAAATCGGATCTGACAGGTACAGGAGGAGATTGCCCCTCCTTCTCCAGCAGAGCTTCTGGTGGAGATTTTTAACTACTTTTATGAGTACCTAAAACATAGTTAGTTCCTAACTATGAATCCTGTTTATACTATCGAAAAACTATGCAATTCACAATCCATACTTTATAAAATTAGAGACCAATTCCTATTGCCTTTTAAAATTTCCTTTATTTACCATTTGATTGCCAAGAGCTAACTAAACACTATTTGCCAATTTAGTCACAAGTTTATTCTGTAACATAGGCCATTGCGCTTTCAGAGCCAGAGGTAGTTTTTATCAGGAAAAGGGAAAAGTGAAGTCAACTTTGAGTTTTACTTTGCTTTCCTGGGACCTACTCTGCCTCTTTTCAGAGTCCTCCATTATTCATATCTCATCTGTAGATACCTCTTAGACCTACCAAAATGTAAATTGTATACCACTTCCTTTTAAAGTCCACAGGCCATAAAAGGCAAACACTCGAGCTATTTGAAGGTTAAAGGAAATATTAAACCTCCAATAATAAATGAGCAATGTGCGCAGAGGAAAATCATAACTGCACAAAAGAGAAAAATGAAACCAATGTGCTAAATATATCATAAACTCTCATAGAAACCTCTCCAGGAATGCAAGTAAAAAATATTATTATTATTTGAACATTAGTTATTTTATTCCTTGGGTTCTAAGTTAAGAAATGATTCAAAATATGACAAAGCTATGTCTGCCAAATACGTTTACCACATTTATGACAAAATGGGAATGCCAATTATTACATTTCTATTAATGGAGGAGTAATTAAATGTGGTAATCATCTAGCTGAGGCATCATGCATTCTTTTAACTAATGGTTACAAAGAGCCTATAAGAAAATATAGCCAACCATTAACAAGGGAATAGTATAGTAACTGGATCCTTTACTTTGATTAATGTTTTAAACACTATTATATTTTATCATGAGAAAAGTTAAATAACTATTAAAATTCAACTTGCTAATTATAATTCCTCTGTAACCAAAGCAAGCTCACTGCTCTTGAGTCATTCGAGGTCCAAGGTAACCCTGTCGCACAGCAATCCAGTGCTTTAGGGTTTCCAAGGCTGCAAGTCTCTACAGAAGCAGACTGTATCATTAAAATTAATTTTTTTTAAAAAAGGAAAGAAAAAGCAGACTGTAACATCTTCGAACTTCAGGAGGCATCTACCAACTACTATTTAGTCAATAGTAGACTTCTTTAACCACTATACCACCAGGGCTCCTATGTACAATACTTTTTATATTATCTTGAATTGACTGGGGAGTAAGAATATAAAATTCAGAAAATAAAAATATTATTTAGAACAAAAGTGTACAAAAACTGAGGGAAAGAACACTGTAAGGGGTGGGGGGGGCTACTTGTTAGCGATAAAAGGCAAATCAAGAAAAGCCCACATCCAACAAGTTGATTCTGAGTCACAGCTGCCCCTCAGATAGATGGGAACTTCCCCACAGGGGTTCCAGCACTGTGATCTTTACGGAAGCAGAGGCCTCACAATTCTCTTGCTGAGCAGCTGGTGGGGCCACCAGTCATCTAACATAGCAAGACCAGGACACCTACAAGTGCTGTGAGAGAGTCAATAGGATTAAGGATTTTTCTTTACTTCCCAAGTTACGTGTTGGTTCTTTATGTTACACTGAAAATACTTTAAAAGAACAATATTTTGTACTCTGTTCCTAGGCATAATGGTTGGTAAATGCAAATAAACACTATGCATCTCTCCCTATGTGGATATGAGTATACAGAATTTTGAATACTGTACATATAAGGTCATTATCAACTGCAATGGTTGGCTAAAATTAGAAAGGATAGGATAGAAGAGAAAACCAAGACAGGATCCATTTTAAAAACTAACATGTGGGACAAAAAGTTAGTAAAAAAGAAAATGAAATCATAAGTACAAAAGATCCAGACTAACATTTTAGTCTGTCCAAGATGATAAAACTAGTGTAAAAACCTAAATTTGCACTTAAGAGCACAAGTAGTCCTTGGGTGGCATAAATGGTTTGTGCTCAATTGCCAACTGAATGATGAGAGATTTGAACACCCCAGTGAAAGCACGGGAGAAAGGTCTGGCTATCTGCTTGTGTAAAGATTTTGGCCAGATTTCACTGTGGTGCTCTGCACCACTCTAAAATATATCAGGTGACAATGAGATTCAGAATCATGTTAATGGCAACAGACTGAGTCAGGCCTGGCTCTAATTTTAGATGAGCTCAAGATGGCAGAAGAGATCTCAAAACAGGACGACTCTCGCAGGCCATGCCATAGAGGCAACAGTGACATTAAGGGGCATATAGACCATTTTGTTATTCGATCATACAAACAAGGCATCAAGATTCTGGTTTAGAACTTTAAAAGAATAACTGGACGCTACCCTGACAAGGCCTTCAGAATTATTGCTACAAAATATTTGTAAGGCAAATGAGGATGATAAACAAAGAACCTAACATGGCTAAACACTCAACACCCAAGCACCACTGACTAACTTGACCTGTGTTTGTCATTTGTTTCCATGGTGTCAAATCTGAAGTTAGTCCTACCAAGGGGAAGATTAGTTAAGTATATACTCAACACGACACCTCTAGGGTCCGCAGAGATGGCTCCCCCGTGATACTAGATAAGGGAAATGAGAACCATTAAAACAACAAATAGGTTTTAAAAGAAGAAATCCCCTGGATTTTGATCCTCCTTTATAAGCTCACTTTACAACATTAGAAATTAATTAAAATGAAAATATCTTAATAAATATTTATGCCAAACAAATATTTAAACCAGAATATATGCCTTGAAAGAAGCCTATAAAGGTATATATTTAACTGTAGAGGTATAAGCTTCCCTCTCTATTAAAGAAGATAATTATGTAGGCCACCCTAGCAACTTAGAAAGAAAAATAAAAAGAAAGATGTGCCTTGTAAGAGTAAACAAATCTGGAAAAAAGCTAATCAAAATCCAGTGGTTCAAAGGCTATCTTATTATTTTTTAATAAGATGAGGAAATGATTTCTATTATGATACATTAATAATTAAAAAAGCATTTCCACATATATTATCTTCCATAAAAACCTTGGGAAATAGCTTATTATTATCCCATTTTACAAAACAAGAAAGTCAAATGATGGGTATGCTAACAGAGACAGCTCTAAATCCAGTATCCCTTCGATCATTCTATCTAGTAACTCATTGCTAACATTTCCATATAGTGATGTGATACAATATAGTAAATATTTAGCTCATTCTTAATACAGGTAGCCTCCCAATTTGTTAATTAGTACTTTACTTAAGTAAGAATAGATAGTATTTTGTAAACATTTGTTACTTCTTTGGAAATGAATTTTTTTAATATTATAAGAAAAGAGATAAAAATGCAAAATTAAATAAATTATGTAGACCAGACTTCTCCTTAGAGGCAAAGATTCTGAAGCTTCACCTGACATACTTTGGACATGTTGCAAGGAGGGACCAGTCTTTGAAGAGAGGGATGTCATGTTTGGGAGGATGGAGGGACAGCGCAGGAGAGGAAGACCCTTGATGAGATGGATTGGTTCAATGACTGGGGTAATGAGGGTAGGTATGTCAGAGAGAGTAAGATTGGCACAGGATTGAGCAGGATTTAGGGCTATTGTACATAGGATCGTATGAGTCACAGGTGACTCAACAGCACATAACAACAACTGAATTGGAACTATGAGAATAGGTTCAACAGGTACGTGTGTATTTTTAGCTCTGTCCACAGAAAATAGCTAGATACATGGCCAAGTCAGTAACTGTGGCTGCACTGAGCATCCAAATCATGGTTGCAAGGTGCCATTTTTCCCAGTGAAACAAGCCAGGACTCCAGGGGGCAGGAAGAACTGAACTTGGGATAGTTCTTACAACAAGACGACCATCAAAGACTACTGAGATTATTTTAACTTGAAGAGGCACTGAATGTTCAGATGGGAAAACATGACTGATGGGAATACTAACTTTGAAACAATTGTATGTTTATATCTGTTGTTGTTGTTATGTGCCGTCGAGTCGCCTGTGACTCATAGCGACCCTATGTACAACAGCCTTAAACTCCGCTCTGTCCTGTGCCAATCGCACTGTCTCTGACACTCCCATCCCAATTATCCCAGTCACTGAATCAATCCACCTCATAGAGGGCCTTCCTCTCCTGCGCTGTCCCTCCACCCTCCCAAGCATGATGTCCATCTCCAAGGACCGGTCTCTCCTCACAACATGTCCAAAGTATGTTAGATGGAGCCTCAGAATCCTTGCCTCCAAGGAGCCACCCGGTTTAACCCTTTCCAGGATGAATCTGTTTGTTTTCCTAGCAGTCCATGGTATTCTCAATACTCTTCTCCAGCAGCACAGCTCAAAGGCATCAATTCTCCTTCCATCCTCCTTGGTCATTGTCCAACTCTCTGATGCATAACAGGTGATTGCGAAGACCATGGCCTGTATCAGACGCACCTTAGTCTCTAGAGAGACACCACTGCTCTTCAGCACCTTGGAGAGGTCCCTAACAGCAGACTTTCCCATGGCAATGCGCCTTTTAATTTCCTGGCTGCTGATGCCAAGACTGTTGACTATGGAGCCAAGCAAACTAAAGCTGTGTACAATCTCAATCTCTTCACCATCCATCCTGATGCTGCCAATTGGTCCAGTGGTGAGAATCTTTGTCTTCTTGACATTGAGCCTCAATCCATATTGTAGGCTGCAGTCCTTGACACTCTGCAGCAGGCGCTTCAGGTCCTCTTCAGTTTCAGCAAGCAGGGTTGTGTCATCTGCATAACACAGATTGTTTATATCTACACTTTTTAAAAAAATGCTTAATATTCACTTTTGAGATTAGTAAGAAATCAACTTTTCCCCCCCTAGTAACAACTGAAAAGGAGAAAGAAGTTGGCAAGTTTCCTATACAACGTGTTCCCTGGGATCACTACCCACCAAGCCCACTGCCATGGAGTCACTTGTAAGTCGCAGCAACCATTCAGGACATAGCAGAATCTCCCCAGGGCTCCAAAGCTCTCATCCTTATAGGAGCAGATGGCCATAACTTTACTCTACGGAGCAGCTGGTGGATTCCATCCACCACCGAGCGGCCAAAGCCTCAACCACTAAGTCACCAGGGCTCCTCGGGAGCTAAAAAGTTCATGGATATTTCTCTCTTTAGGACTAGGACAGTCAATAAATAATATGAAAGCTAGAATTTTACCATATTGTGAGCATTTCATGAAACAATGGATCTAAACAATGATAATCTATAGGCAGTAACATCAGAGAGAGAAATAACTACATTCTACATAATGGAAGTACCTATAAAGTGTTCTTGACTCCTAACCCCACCAAAACTTCTGTTTAAATGTGTTTAAACTTCTATGACTGTTTACTAATTTAAAGAAACATAAGGGACAAGAAAACACACAAAACAATACTATAAGGGACACAGCCAGGAAAGTACAGGTTGTAGATAAGAGAAGACAAATGATCTTGATTTTCAACAAATACATTGTAAGAAGGAGTAGGGGGAAGGCTTACACAATAATGTCATCTGGAGACTAAGGTGCACCTGATCCAGGCCATAGTCTTTGCAATGACTTGCTGTGCATCTGAGAGCTGGACAATAAGTAAGGCTGATAAGAGAAGGATCGATGCCTTTGAGCTGAGGCATGCGGCTTAGAAAGCTGGAGTCTCTCTCTCAGGGAGGAGTGCTAGGGAATGGCAAAGGACACTATGACAAAGGAGATTAATCAGAACTGGATTTGACAAGCACTGTGGCAACTGGACAATTAAAACAGTCTTTCAAGGGGAGAAAAAAAGAGGAATGAACGGGGGAGGAGGGTAGAGAAAATAGAGCAACAATGAATGAATGGAAACCCAAAATATCTGTAAATGTTCATTGAAATTAATAAAATTTAATTTAAAAAAAAAAGAAAGCTGGAGTCTAAGAGGAAGAGATCCTCAAAGAGATGGAATGGCACAGTCACTACAACAAGGTGTTAAGACACAACACTGATTGGGAGGATGGCACAGCACTGGGCAATGTTTTGATTTGTTGTACTGATTGGTTTGATTAGTTACGAGTCAAAGTCAACACAATGGCACATAACAACAAATGATGCACAGAACTTGGATAAATATTACAGATACTCTAAACAAAGGGAGCGCTGTTAAAAAAATATGCATAGTTAGGAATTCACTTTACATCAAAATCTACAGGAGGTAAAACTTACATCTGGAAGATGAGTATGGATTGTTACCAGGCATAAAGACTTTGTGAGATAAGAGTATTCTAACTCTTACAAGTTGTTTGGGTTATAAAGATGTATATGGTAGTCAAATCTCAACTAATGTACACTTATGAGGAGTGTTTTATGTGTTATTGAGTCACCTGTGACTCACAGGGACCCTACATACAATAGCTCCAAACCTGCCCTGGCCCCATTACCATAGTTACTACATCAATTTATCTCATCTGGGGTCTTCCTCTCCTAAGTTGTCCCTCTACCCTTCCAAGCAGGATGTTCTTCTCTGAGGACTAGTCCCTCCCGGCCATCTGCCCAAAGTATGTGAGACAGAGCTTAAAAAATCCTTGCCTACAAGGAGCAGCTTGGTTGCATCCTCTCTAAGACAGACTTGTTTGTTTACTTGATGGTCCATGTTATGTTCAAGACTCTTCTCAAAAAAAAAAAAAAAAAGACTCTTCTCCAGCATCACAACTCAAAGGCATCAATTCTTCTTCTATCACCCTTAGTCACTGTCCAGCATTGTGATGCACAGCAAGTAACTGTAAAGATCATGGTCTGAAACAGGCGCACCTTAAGCAGTCTTTGTTTTTAGTACTATGGAGAGGTTGCTGTAGATTTCCCTAACACAATTTATCATTTGATTTACTGAATGCTGGTGCCAAGAGTTTTGACTGTGGAGCCAAACAAGCTGAAATTGTTAACAACCTCAAATTCTTCTATATTGCAGGTTGTTGATGAGTCTTCCTCCAATCCTGATGCCACATTCCTCCTCATAAATCCCTGCTTCCTGAATAATCTGCATAAAGATTGCAAAGGTATGGAGATAGGTTGCATCCCTGACTCATACTTTTCCTAATCCTTAACCATGCAGTGTTTCCCTGTTCTGACTACAGCTTCCTGGTCCAAGTATAGGTTTCACATGAACATAAATGTTCTAAGATTCCCATTCTTCTCATGGTTAGCCACAATTTGATGTCATCCACAAGTCAAATATCTTTGCATAATCAATGAAACACAGATAGACGTTCCTCTGGTACTCTGCTTTCAGCAGATCCATCTAATGTTAGCAATGATGTTCCTAGTGCCACAGCCTCTTTCAAACCCAGCCTGCTCATCTGGCAGTTCTCTACTCCAGTTGGTCTGGATAATATTCAGTAGGATCTTGCTTGCGTGTGATATTAGCGATACCATTCGATAATTTTCACTCTCCTGGGTCACCTTTTTTTGGAATGGGAATAAATACAGATCTCAGATCTCTTCCAGTCAGTTGGCCAAGAGTATCTTTCTTGGTATAATCTGTTGAGTGCAGTTTGCTGAAATATGTCAATTGGTATTCCATCAATTCCTGAGGCCTTGGGTTTGTTTTATTGGTTTTTGGGGGTTTTTTTCGGTTTTTTTGTGGGGTTGTTTATTTTTTCAAATTCTTCAAAGCAGCTTCAACTTCCTCCTTCACCACCACAAACTCTTGATACTATGTTGTTTCATGAAATTCTTCTGTGTTAGTCAATTACTTTTGGTATAGTACCTTCGTGTACTCCTTCCATCTTCTTTTGATGCTTCCTGGATCATTCACTCAACATTTTGCCTTCAGCATCCTAAAGTATTGCAATTTGGCCTGAATTTGTTCTTGAGTTCCTTCAGCTTAAGAAATGGTGAGTAAGCTTGTTCCTTTTGATTTTCTGACTCCAGATCCTTGCAAATTTCATTGGAATACATTGCTTTGTCTTCACATGCTACTCTTTGAAATCTTCTATTCAGCTCCTTAACTTCTTGGTTTCTTCCCTTTGTTTTGGCTTCTCGGCATTGTAGTGCAATGTTCAGAGTCTCTTCTGACATCCATCTTGATCTTTTCCTTCTCTCTTTTTGTGGTGACTTTTTGCATTCTTCATGAATAATATCCTTGATATCCTCCCACCGCTCATCTGTAGAGATACTTTAGATGACAATATAAGTAATTACACAACACAGGTTATAGGTAGCTCTGGTGAACGAGTGGTAAGAACCTGCACTGCAATTAGAATGCATGTGGTTTGCATCCATCAGCTACTCTGCAGAAGAAGAATGGGCAATCTCCTCTCTTGTGATTAACTGTCTCTCAAAATCCACTGGAGGGTAAGCTCTGGGTCAGTTTCAACTCAGCAGAACTCAACAACAACAATGCAAAAATCTGCAATTTACTTTGAAATGAAACAATATATAAGATGGGTTATTTGAAAAGTTCTAGATATTAGGCCTGTGGATGTTGTTATTGTTGTCATTGCCTGCTGTCAAGTCAAGCATTAATCATAGCAACCCTATGAATAAAAGTCCTGAAGCCATTCTATTACTATTGTCATTTCTCAAAGTTGATAGAGTTTCCAGAGGCTTGCTGTGTAGGAAAAAGATGCCACTCCTGCTATGTCCATAGAATTATTTTATACTTACCCTGTCTTTAGAAATGTTTTTCATATGTTGGCAGGGGATGGGGTGGATGGTGGAAAATTATCTTTCTATAATAACGGTAGAAGAAAATGATGTAGCAAATGCGAACATATCATAAAGTTCTACGTCATTATTAATGTTGTGGTGGTGGTGGTTAGACACTATCAAGTCAAGAACAACTCACAGTGACCATATGAACAAAAGATCTGAATCCTGTTCTATCCTGTGCCATCCTCACACTTTCTGACACACAAGAGCCTATTGCAGCAGTCACTATGTCAATCCACCTGATTGAGAGTCTTCCTCTCCTTTGCCAACCCTTCCCCGCATCATATCCATCACTAAGGAGTAACCCTCCTAGAAACTTTCCCAAAGTTTGTGAGGTGAAGCCTCATCATTCTTGCCTCCAAAGAGCACTCTGGCTGCACACTCTCCAAAACGTATCTGTTCATTCTTGTGGCTGTCTAAGGGATGTTCAGTGCTCTTCTTCGATACCACAGCTCAAAGACATCAATTCTTTTTCTGTCATCCTTATTCATTTTCCAGCTCTTAAGAGACACAGCAAGTGATAAGAAAGACTATGGCATAAATCTGATGCACCATAGTCCTCAGAATGACATCATTATTCTTCAATAATTTGGACAGATCCATAACTGCAGATTTTCCCAGTGCAATTTCTCTCCTTATTTCCTGACTACTGATTCCAGGGGTGTTAATTGTGGATGCAGACGAGATGAAGCTACTGATAGTATTAATCTCCTCTTCATGCATCATGATGTTGCCTATTGGTCTAATAGTACGAGTCTTTGTTTTCTTGACATTGAGATGCAATCCATACCGAAGACTGTATTCCTTAATCTTCTGAAACAAGTGTTTCAAGTCTTCCTAACTTTCAGTAAGCAAGATTGTGTCATCTGCAATCCTGATGCCGCACTCCTCTTCACAGAGTCAAGCTTCTCAGATAATTTATAAATATTAAATATATATGGAGAGAGAATACAAATGTGATGCACTAACTTCTCAACTTTAAACCATTCAATGCTCCCCTCCTCTATTCACACAGCAGAC
Source organism: Elephantulus edwardii (assembly GCF_000299155.1). NCBI lineage: Eukaryota > Metazoa > Chordata > Mammalia > Macroscelidea > Macroscelididae > Elephantulus > Elephantulus edwardii. The sequence continues at coordinate 10,934,897 of NW_006399825.1, read as the reverse complement.
TCCTGGCACAGGTATAGCTTCCATATGAACACAGTTAAAAGTGCTCTGGGACTCCCACTTTTCCCAACATCAGCCACAACTTGTTATGATCCACAAAGGCAAATGCCTCTGCATAGTCAATAAAGCACAAATAGACATTCTTCTAGTATTCTTTACTTTCAGCCAGGATCCATCTGACATTGACAATGACATTCCATGTGCCACAGTATCTTTTTTTTTATTGGGAAAAAACATATTGGGGGTACAAGGAGGTGAGGATTAGGGCCCACAGCCTCTTTTAAATCCTTCTTGAACTTCTGGTAGTTCCCTATCTATGCACTGTTCTAACCATTTTTTAATGATCTTCAGAAGTAGTTTGCTTGCATGTGATATCAATGATATTGTACGATAATTTTCACATTCAGTTGCATCACCTTTCTTGGGAATGAGAACAAATAAGAATCTCTTCAAATCCATTGGCCAGACAACCATCCTCCAAACTTCCTGGCATAGACAGGTGAGTGCATCGAAGGCTGCATCTGTTAATTGAAACAATTCAATTGGTATCCCATCGATTCCCTGGACTTTTTTTTTTGCCAATGCCTTCAATGCAGTTTCTATTTCGCCCTTCATTACCATTGGCTCCTATTCATATGGTACTGCCTGAAATTTTTAAGTGTCAACAGTTCTTTCAGGTACAGTGATTCTGTGTATTCCTTCCATATTCTTTTGATGCTGTCTGGGTCATTCAATATATTACCCATGTTGTTGATGTTAAGTGCTGTTGAGTCGTAGAAGACTTTGTGACACGAGGCTTAAATTTGCTTTTCAGTTCTCTCAGCATGGAAAATGTAGAAATCTTATTAATAAGGTCTATTAAATTTCTGAAAAATTGGAGATGTTTTTATTAAAAGATACAGAGAAGAAAAATACATTTACTATAGATGTTCATTTTCTTTCAGAGTTTCATAGTTCTAACATCTTTCGTCTGGATTTGTTTTGCTAAAATACAAAACCTACTTGTAAATCATATTTACCTTCTACCTGTACTAAAATAGCATGCAATTATGTCCACTTCCCTTAGATTCATGGGTACTTCAAAATCCCATTGGCAACATCAAACATTTTTGCTGGAAACATTTCCCACAATTCTGGCAATTGAATGTGAACACAAACCCCCATTGCTTATCAATAAACAGATTCACAAAAAATAAGAAGGAAAATAATGGAAAAAAGTCATAATATACTTAATTTTTAAAATAATATTCTCTATAATACTTTCCATGCAAAGGAAGGAGTCAAGCAGAAATGTTTGAAATCATATTCTCTGTAATACATTCCATGTAGGGGAAGGAGTCAAACAGAAAACTGAATTGCCAAACATTATATGGTGTCGGTTTTCCCTCAACTTATATAAAGGCATTGCAAACAAAAATTTTCTGCCCAGAGATTTATTAAAGCTCACTCAAATTGTTCTTCTTTAGGGATTACTGCATCTAATTGTTCACTTTACCAAACTGGAAGTAACTCTCTAAAACCAAAGCAAAGGATTTTGAAGAATTTTAATTTTTCCCAGAAATTGACTCTCAAGACTAAATCTGTCATTTATATCACATACAGGAAACTAGGATTTTTACACTCCATAGTGAGGCAAAACAGAATATTCTAAATATCTAAGAGAACATATTTTCACTTATTTTAAGCATATTGACCAACTCTACAATATTCAAAACACACAGGCAAGTAAGATAATATAGTTATGAGATCTCGGTAAATGCTCATATACTTTTTCCCCCAAAAGGAATACATTTTTATTATAGTTTGGTATATGCGGGTGGAGGGAGGGAATCCCTATATGAAATGAGTACTGTACAGATTTATTTCATAAACATTAAAGTCTATGATATGACCTATTCGATGACCTATTCGAAAACAAAGGTTAGACCAATCTTCCTTGAAAATGTCATTTTGAGGCATGTGTAATAAATATACCTAGAGCTAATAGCAATATAGCACTTTAATTAGATGGAGCTATTTAATTACTTGGAAAGAACAGAGCTAAGGCGGGCAAGGGATGTCTGAAAGCAGTTGTACCAATGTCATCTCTTTTATTTATTACCTTTGCTGCTGATTCTTTGTCAAGGGACTCAGTGCATTAAACCTACAACAGCCCTCCATCCTGGCAGGGATTGCTGATGGTTTTCTCCTCAAAGGTGAGAGGGATTTTTCTACCTGAATGGCAGATCCTCACTCTGTCAAGAGGCGCATGCTCATTCACACCTCCTGGTTTCAGTCTTTAGGTAGGAGAATGGATGCCCACCCTTCAGTAGATGGCACACTTCTCTCTGGTACAACTGTCCATCACCATCTGATGGAACAAAAGAAGCATGCATCCCTCATATCACCCATTATTTTTTCCTAATCTGAATCCCATCACTATTTCATCTCCATCTTACGTTAAAAATGAGGATGAAAAGACAAGTTACATACTGGAAGAAAGTATTTACAAACTCTTTCTCTGACAAAGGATTCACATCTACATCATACAAAGAACTTTCAACAGTAAAATCAGCATCTTAAATGATAAAACATACCTCATAATAAAGTAAATCATTTAAAAAGTACAACAATATAATTTGAAAATGATAAATACACATGTAGGGACATTTCACTGAAGATTAAAAAAAATCTAAAACACAGTGCTTCATATGTGATAAAATAATTCACTTGATAACTCATGCAAATTTCCTGGTTTTGACATTATATTTAAGATAGCCTATATACTATGAACAATGGATCTGAATCCTGCCCTATCCTGTATTATCATCTCTGATACAGTTAAGCCAACATCGTGATAGATGGTGTTTGCTGATGATGATGTATCATCAACATCAAGAGAGATGGAGATAGGTAGTCTAATGAATGGCAAGGTAATCTAATGGCAAGAAACCATACTGTAATCCCCAAGTCTCGTGTGATTTGCAACTTTTGAAGACACTTTGTAAGAAAAGCTATAAATCACTTTAAATTCTATGCCAATCAGTTTAAGGGTTTTGAGAAATTTTGGGCACTCTAATTATGAAGAAGTGGCATATATGATGATAACAACTGAAGTGTTACCTCAGTAGGTTCAAAAGAGTCCTGGTGGTTTAGGAGGTTAAGCACAGGACAGCTAAAAGGAACGATGTCTAAACCCAGCGTCCACTCCAGGGGAGGAAGATGAGATGCGGCTGCTTGCTTTCATAAAGATTTAGAACTTCAGAATTCGTATGGGGCAGATCCAAGTTAACCTAAAGGATGACGGTAAGTCAGAATTGATTCAATGGTAAGACAGTGAATGTGGTTGGTTCAGGGAGTCCCTAAGTAGCACTAATAGTTACGTATTCAACTACTAACCAAAATGTTGATGGTTTTAATCTACCCACACGCAGAAAATGGGTACAGTCTCTTAGTTAATATAAGGAGAGGGAAGAAAGGACAAAAATGGAAACTAGCATGAAAGGAGACATAGTTTTGACAAGGGTTGTCGTAGTTGTTGTGGTGGTGGTGGTGGCAGTATACCATCGAGTCAGAACCAGCTCATAGCTAACCCTCCAATAAGTTTCCAGAAGCACAGTAAGTTTCCTAATTGCACAGGAAGAGGTTGCCTATCCTTTTCCTGCAGAGTAGCTGGTGGTTTCAAGCAGAGTACTTTCAGGATTGCAGCACAGCCTCTTGCCAGTAGGCCACCAAAGGGTTTATGTAAGATTCATTGTTCAAAACAGTGTTAAAACTGTGGAGCCTAAACTTCAGTTGTGCAATTACTTAAAAAGATCATTTTATCAAGAATAGGATAAGAAAATTTGAAATGTGTCCAGTTAGAAGCAAAATAGAAGATTCAGAAACATGATTATAAATTAAGATCTTCAGAAATACTACCTCTTGGGATTAAAGTTTAGAAAAAATTGATATGAATTTAATACCAGACTAAAATATCTTAAAATGAGAGGTAAAATCTCTAGAAATTGCAGGTCCAATGATTTTATGACATTCCACTTTGAGACCTCTCCCAGAAACACAGAGTACAAAATAGCAGATGCTCAATAAACGCTCAATTAAACTAGGGGTTTAAAAGAGTTGTACTTCAGACATACTGCGAATGAGCCATGATTTTCAGTGTTAGATTTGTTCCCTTAGCATACAGACATAGGAAAACTGTCAACACAGAACAGGATTTTTTTTTGTTACTTGCTTCAATGAGGTAAAACTTAAATGGTTTTATCAAGTCTCTTTTTTCTATATTGATACAAATTTACAAATATGTTCCTGAAGTAAAAACAAGGAGCCCTTGTGGTTGTTGTGTACCACTGAGTTGGAATCACTTCATAGCTGATCCTCCAGTGAGTGTGAAGAGGCAGTACATAACCAGGAGGAGATTATTCAATTTTCTACCCAGGAGCAGCTGATGAATTTGAATTGCACACTTTTGGGTTAACAGTGCAACTCCTTATGCTGAGCTGCTAACTAAAAGATTAAAGGTTCTAGTCCACCCAATGACCCCTAGAAAGAAGGACTAGGCTATCATCCACTTCCTCAAAATGGGGATTCAGAGTAAGTGGTTGTTACTATTGTAATGTATGTGGTGTCCACCAGCAGGGATTTGGAGGCAGTAAGTGTCACAGGAGGAGACTGTTGACCTATTGCCTGCAGAGAAGCTGGTGGAATTAACAGCACACCTTTGCGCTTTTACCATAATTCGTTACCAGAAGGGAGCTCTGGTGGCTTAATAGTAAGAGACTGTACTGCAATCCCAAGGCATGTGGTTCAAACCTACCAGCTGCTCTGGCGAAGAAGGAAGAGCCATCTCCTCTCATGAGATTTACTGCCTCCAGAAAATTCCTGAAGCATCAGCTATGAGTTGGTTTCCAACACCACAACACACAACAACAACAAGAAAACTACCAATGGCCTACTGGTAAGGAATTACATCGCTAACCCAAGGGCACACAGGCTCAAATCCACAAGCTGCTCTGCTAGAGAAAGATGGGCAATCTCCTCCAGTGTGATTAACTTACTCTGAAAACCTGCTGGAGGGTTTCCAACTTGATGGTACACAACAACAAGCTACTAGAGCGTCCTTCGGTAAACACTATAGTGGTGGTTGTTGTCGTTACTAGGTGCTGTCCAGTAGAGTACAACTCACAGTGATCCTAGGAGCAACAGGTCTGAACCCTGTCCCATCCTGTGCCATCCCATCATCTCGGACATATTTGAACCCACTGCAGCAGATGCTGTGTCAATTCATCTCACTGAGGGGGAAGCAGTAACACAGTTTCATCTGACACAGAAGGGTAACTAAAATCAATGGGTAAATGAAAAATGAAACCAGAAACTAACACACATTGATTCTTACTTGTAGGGACTCAATACAACCGAGTGGAACTGCCTCATAGGGTTTTCGAGGCTTGAAGTCTTTATGGAACCAGACTCAGACTACTTTACCTTTTTCCTTTGGAGCAACTAGTAGGTTCACACCATCTACCTTTCATCTAGCAGTTCAGTGATTAACCCACTGAATCACCAGAACTCACTGTCATAGAGTCAATTTTGACTCACTGCAACCTTCCATTAGTTATCTGAGGCTGTAAATCTTTGCAGAAGAGAATGGTGATCTTTCTCCCTCAGAGCAGCTAGTGGATTTGAACAGTCATCTGTTCAGTTGTCAACCCTGCACGTTATGCTCTGGTGGCTTAGGGGTAAGGAACTGCACTGCCAACACAAAGGTGGTTGTGGTTGTTGTTGTTGTTGTTGCTGTTGTCGTTAAGGGCTGTCAAGTTCTGAACACTTGTATAACTTACATTGTTTCTCTATGCTCATAGAGATTTCAGAGGCAAGCTCTTTCAGAAGTGGCTGCCACTCCTGCTTCCAAGCTTGTTTTAATTGGGGAGCTCCACCAAACACACACCATGGGTGACCATTATCACATTTGACACATCAGTGTAACAGCGTTTAGCATCACAGCAACCATGAGTTACCTCTCCAACACAAAGGTATGAAGTTCAAATTTGCTCTGTGGTAGAAAGGTGGGCAATCTCCTCCCATGAGAATCACAGCCTCTAAAAACCCACTGGAGGGGCAGCTATGACCTGGATCAGACTCAATGACACATTAACAACATATATTATGCACTACACAAGTAGGGCTCCTTTGAAGTACGAGGGCTCCTCAGAGAAACAAATCAGAATTCAGGTATAAATTAACCCTTAATCCTTATAATTAGAATAAACATCAGTTGGTACAACTTCTGCATTGAACAATCTAGGTACATTATTTTTGCACCCTAATTTGATAAACATACCCACCACCTTGACTACCAGAGAACAGTCACTATTCCCTCCACAGGACACAACTGCTCAAGCACTATCATTAGCAATGACATTTTTACCAGGTATTTAGAAACAGCAGCACAAGTCTCAGATGTTGTTTTCTTAAGTGCATTAAATCCTTTCACCTAATAAGAAAGGCATTTATAATGTTAAAGCTGTGGGCCTTCAGTCGTTTTCCCCTGCTGTCTCAGTTTTAGTGACCTACAGGTTGGTTTACTCATCTTAAGAATGCAAAATTGGAGAATTTCCATAAGCTAGTGCATCAAGTGTGACTGCATTTTATTGTCTTTAAAAGCAATTTCAGGACTCCAAAGGTATATAAATTCTTAACAGCAACCAGATTGCTTTTGGAAGGCAGGTAGACAAAGTAATAAGATGGGCTCATATGGCCTTAAAAATTAATGCCCATCAGTCATATTCTGATGGTAGCTTGCAGTTAACATGGATATAGATGGAACACTACCATAATAAAAAAGTTGGGACTGTTCCTCTCTACCAGTGAGTCAATCTGGAATAAACTGGTTCCTCTGTAAATAATCATTTCATTCTCCTTGTCATATTGCTTGACCTGTGCTGAAAAGGAACTGTTGTATACAACTGACAACTGCCACAGTCGAGATACACTCAAGACATTTTGTACTTCTAAAGGAGAAATGAATTACGCACAAAAGGACAGTTCTATATTCAGCCACCAAGAGCCGGTGATGAAATGCCTGTCAATTAAGTCTCCAGCGACCATACCTCAGCTTACACCAAGAGCTTGAAGACATGAGCTCAGCATCAGTCATGCATTGAGGCCTTCGGGTGGCACATGTTCAGAATGCAGAGCGATGTTCAAGAGCTGACCTTCTCCTTTCTCAGTTGCCACAGCCCTGCTGAATACTCACAAAACCAATAGTCAGCACTCGGCTCAAAGTGAACAGAAGAGGGGTGGTGAGGGAGACCGATATTCCAAAGCAAAGAGGGCAAAGACAGACAGGAAATCCAGGTGATGCATGGATAGGTATACCCCAGCAGGTAATACCCAGCAAAAGAAACCAAGAAGCTAATGTAAGGATGGGAGGAGAAGAGATTTAATTCCAGAAAGTATTTATTTTATAATTTCTAAATCAGTTCAAAAAATAAAAAAGAATAAAAAATAATGACTAACCAATTGTATTAAATTGTTGTTGCTGCTGTTGTTATGTGCCATTAAACTATCTGTATAAAAACAAAAATCAAGTTGATTCTGTCTCATGTAGGACAAAATGGAACCGTTCCATGAAGCTTCTCAGGCTGTAAACTTAATATCTTTCTCACTCAGAGCAGCTGAAGAGTTTGAACAGTCAACGTGTGTGTGTGTGTGTGTGTGTGTGTGTGTGTGTGTTTGTGTGATAAGCACTAATGTACATTGTTGCTAGGTCTCACGGATTCAATTCTGACTCACATCAGTCTGATGTAGAAAATTATGGAGTCCTATCTGACGCTGTACCAGCCTTATAATAGTGGTTGTGCCTAAGTCTATGGCTGCAGTCACTGTGACAATCTGTCTCCTCGAAATCCTTATGTGCAGCAAGAGTAAAGATTATTTCCAGGTAGAGAGAGATGCAAATCAAGACAACTATGAGATACCATCTCACCCTAGTCAGACTAGTAAAATTTAACAGAACAGCAACAAATGCTGGTGAGGTTGTGGAGAGACTGGAACCCTTATTCACTGTTGGTGAGAGTGTAAAATGGTGCAACCACCGTGGAAGGTGGTATGGTGCTTTCTTAAAAAGTTGCAAATAGAGATACCATTTGACCCAGCAATTCCACTACTGGGAATATACCCCAGAGAGACCATAACTGACACCCAAGCAGATATATGCACACCCATGTTTATTGCAGCTTTGTTCACAATAGCAAGGAGTTGGAAACAACCCAGCTGTCCATCAACAAACGAATGGCTAGAGAAGCTGTGGTATACTCACACAATGGAATACTATGCTGCATTGAAAAACAAGGAACTCATGCAATATTATTCAAAATGGGTGACCCTGGAGGACATTATGCTAAGTGAAATACCTCAGTCACAAAAGGAAAAATATTATATGGTGCCACTGTTGTAGAATGAGGCTGACATTGGGGTGGGGGGTAAGACTGAGAAAAACTGGATAAATTATGTTTACTACATTGAAGCCAATGAGGGAGAAATAGTTTAAAAATTATATATTTTAGGGCATTATGATTATCATAGAGTCCGGAATGAGGGTTGCACAGTGGAGTATACTTGGGGGGGGGGGGGGGGTGGGGGTAGGGGTGCGTGGGGCAGGGGGATTGTGTACCAATGAAGGAGTTTTTCTTTTGCTTTTGAAGAAGAGGAGCGAACTGGGGGTGGGGGGCGGGGAGAAAAGTGCAACAATGAATGAATGGAATTTAAAAAAAAAATTATTTCCAGGTAGACAAGCAAGGGTCTAGTCTGAGGAGATACATATATATTATTATTGATTTCATTAAATCCCTTCTAATGCAAAAAAAGGTTTTACTAACTCTGGTTGCCTTAAATTAGAATGAAAAAAAAACACTCTAATAAGTAATTCACACTAGAAAATAAGCATTGATACCTTACCCCTAAGCATTAAAATAGTAAAAGAAGTGGATAAAGAAGGACTCTTTAAAACAAAGGCATTTATTTCCCAACGAGATAGGTTCCTTGACCCAGATGTCTAGTGACAGCATCATCACTGTTGCCATCTTGGTTCTCGTAGGTTGTGATCACAGTGTTCTAAGCACATCAACAGAACTTAACCCATTCTAATTCAGTGGTAACAAATTGTGCTGCCAGTCCAAAGTCACACAGTTCAAATCCACCTTTCTTCAGCTGCTCCATTGGAGAAGCTGGGCATTCTCCACCATGCACACAAATTGCGGGCCTCTGAGAACAGTCAACTGTACACAATAACACAACTAAATAGATGTCATTATAGAGATGTTGAAACAGAGATTCAAAACAATTACTTGTCAGAGACCTCTCTGTGGTAGCATGTGACAAATTTGGGTTTCCGACACAGGCCTCTGTGGAAGCAGTGCATTTTCTTTTCACTACCCACATTCCATGCCTTGATATCCATCCAGACCCACTGCTTCCTCATAAGGGTAGTCTGAAATACCAATGAAAATACAGGGAAACTGGATCATAATAAAATATCAGATCATACTAATGTTCCAGTAAGAAGCTGTGCAAAGTGCTAAGTCAGACAAGAAGTATTTTAACAACAGAAAAATGTGAAGATACTAGATATTGGAAGAAACTATTTTGCAAGTTAGAATATATTATTTTAAAGGTTGGAAAGCACCTTAAAAGGTACTCATCTATGTTAATTCCCTTCCTCTTGGTTCACACTGACATTCAAATTGAGTCCTGCCAACTTCCCTCAAAAGGACCTAGTCAGTGCCCTCCAGGAGGGAGTGACTGCCCTTTGTCTAAGGGGGCATCAGGAAACAAGACTCATCTGAACTTCAGTTGGAAAGCAGTGAAAAGAATCATCCCAGGTCCTGTGATCTAAGTACCTCTACAGTTACAAGCTGAAAGAGGCTTAGAAGAAGCAAGGTGAAATTAAAATATCAGAAGAGTCTTATCTGGCTTCCCCAAGAGGCTCCAGGTGGAACCATTCACCTGTATGAATTTATCCTTGGCCCAAGCACAACTCTTAAGCCTTCAAGAGTGACTCCTGGGAAGGAAGAATAAGTACTGCAAAATTGCAAAAGAAAAGATCCCCAGATGAGGAAGGCTACATCAGAAAGACTCCAGAGAGGAGAAATGTTCGTTTTTTTTTCTAACAGTGAAAAACTTAACACATAAAAAAGGCTTGAAACAAAGAAGGTAAGAACAAAAATAGCCTAGCAAAGACAAAGTCTAAAGGAAGGAAGAATTTATTTCACACCAACCTGTTCGTCAAATCTAGTAAAATTTTACTACTGAAATAATACCTTCCTGTGAGTCTCAGTTAAGCCCCCACACTCTCAATGACACACCGTAGTGTGAAGCACAGATACGTGGAGCTCATCACACGAATGCAAGGAAATAAAATTTTATGGATATTAACTTACACACTCACACAAGCAGAATAAAGGGAGGTTGGTGTTAAGAGACTTTTGGCTCTTGAACAACATGGATTTGAACTATGTAAATCTACTTAGACCTTAATACATTTTAGCTGTTGTTTACTGTGGTGAGTTCAAGTGTTACATTTGCTTAAAAACCATGTAATACTTATAATCTCTATATGAACATTTAATGTTCTGGCACCCTACAGAGTCAGAATAATACTAAAGAGTAAGGATGTCAGTTTAAAGACAAAGGCTCATCTGACCCATGCCATGATAATGTCAATTGTTTCCTATGCTTCTAAAAGTTGAACAATAATTAAAGAAGTCTAAAAAAAAAAGAATGAATGCAGTTGATTGTGGTGTTGACAAAGAGTACTGAGCATTACATGAACTGTCAAAATAATTAACGAATCTGTCTTGGAAGGAATTACAACCAAGATGCTCCTTAGAGGCAATGATAGTGAAACTGTGTCATGTACACAATCGTGAGAAGTTCTTTGAAAAAAGATACAGTGAAAAGTTGAGGGTCAATGGAAAAAAGGAAGAACATAAAAAAGATGGACTGACATAGTGACTGTAAAATGGACTTTATTTAGCATAGTGAACATTGATGAGGGTCACTAAAAGAAAGGTAGACTAGATGGATTCACACAGTGATGGCAGCAATGGTCTCCAGTACGTCAGATACTGTGAGGATCGCACAGAATAGGGCAGGGTTCACATCTGCTTTTCGTAGGCTCTCCATGAGACATACTTGACTTGACAGCACCTAATAAAAACAATAACCTTTGAATATGTTATGCTGCAAGGTAAAGGTTGCAGATGTAATTAAGGTTGCTAAATTAACTGGTTTTTTTTAATATCTCCTTAGTATATTAAGTTATCCAGATTGACCCAATGTAATAATCACAAGATTCTTAAAAGTAGAAGAGATAATCAGGAAAAGATTCAGAAAGATAGTAAGGTGACAGGGTTTGACCTGGCCTCGCAGGTTCTGAAGAGGGAGGAACAGGGTCACAAACCATGGAATATCCAGTCTCTGAATTCTCCTCCCAGAACTTCCAGAAAAGAATGTAACCCTGATGACCACTTGACATTAGCATGGTGAGACCGTCAGAATTATATATTGATCATTCTATATTGTTTCATACCACAACATATGAGTTTTTATGCTACAATAACAAATTAATATACAGCCTTACTTACCAATCCTTCCTCTCTGCGGTTTGGGAAGCTGAGTTAATAGACTTCATAAATAATAGAAATGTAAGGTGAGAAAGGAATAGAAAGTCCAGCCATATCCATTTTGCTCTACAAGGGGTCTCATCACACAGACCTATGATGAGTTATGGGAATAACCACTAATTTTGCATGAAGTTCAAAGTATTGATTATTAAATTTGACTAAGAATACAAATTACTAACAAGAATACATCTTATTTTGGAAGCAAGAATGACATCAACTTCCTAAACAACATGCTTCCAGAAACACTATGAACTTCTATAACTGTCGTTAGTTGTAGAGGGGCTTCAAGTCTTTTGTTCATAGGGTCATTATGAGTCGTCCTCAACTCAAAGGCAATCAACAACAACATCTTATTACCTCAAGCTGACCAGAAAAATTGTGAGATTTATCCTATCACCTTGGTCAAAGGGATAAAATGGAAAATAATTAAAGGGGTAGTTCCTATTGTTGTTGTTGTTGTATAGCATAGAGTCTGAGCCGACCATCTGGCAGAGGCAGTTAATATCATAGGAGGACATTGTACATCCTTCTCCCACAAAGCAGCTGATAGCCTCAAACAGCACGCCTTTGGGATTGCAGCACAGCTTCTTGTTACTAGGCCACCAGAGTTCCAAAAGGGGCAGTTGTTGTTATGTGCCAGCAGGTCACTTGCGACTCATAGCGACCCTATGTACAACAGCCCTAAACTCAGCTCTGTCCTGTGCCAATCACACTGTCTCCTATACACCCATCCTGATTACCCCAGTCACTGAATCAATCCACCTCCTAGAGGGTCTTCCCCTCCTGCACTGCCCCTCAATCCTCCCAAGCATGATGTCCCTCTCCAAGGACTTGTCCCTCCTTATAACATGTCCAAAGTATGTCAGAAGAAGCCTCAGAATCTTTGCCTCCAAGGAGCAGACAGGTTTAACCCTCTCCATGATGATGTTTGTTTTCTTAGGAGTCCATGGAACCCTCAACACTGTTTTCCAGCACCACAGCTCAAAGGCATCAATTCTCCTATCTTCCCTAGTCATTGTCCAACTCTCTGATACATAACAAGTGATTGCAAAGACCATGGCATGTATCAGACGTACCTAAGTCTCCAGAGAGACACCACTACTCTTCAGGACTTTGGAGAGGTCCCTAAGAGCAGACTTGCCCATCGCAATACGCCTTTTAATTTCCTGGCTGCTGGTGCCAAGAGTGCTGACTGTGGAGCCAAGCAAAAAAGGGGCACTAGGGTGGAAAAAAAATTAAAAGCCATTGTCTGACTCTCTATCCTGAGTTCTGTTTATTCAACATGACAGCTACAAACACTTGAAAAGAATTGGGAAACCATAAACCCAAGTTAAAGAAATTATATGACTAATCAGAAATATACCTCCTAATGTACTAATGAGAAGGTTTTACATTCAAGAGACAATGAACATAATTATTACTGTGAAAAATATTTTTATGTTAGAACTTTACAAGTTGGCTTTTCCACCAATTGCATTAGCCCTTACTGGGGGCATAGTCTCCAGCTACCTTAACAGCAGATACAAGGTCTTGCAAATCAACAGCGGTGGGATCGATATAAGATAGAGAACTTTCTACACTGTGAGGTAAACCTGGGATGATGGCGGTTGGAGAGATTGTGAAGAGACTGTGGTACTGCTGTGAATAGATTGTTGGCAAGGTGTAACCAGAGAAAAAGCTGGTTTGTAAGTGCTCTGAGATAAAGGCCACAGTTAAAGGTTTTGCTTTGTGGATGTTTAGAGGAAAAGCTGATTTATAACTACTCTGAGACAATGTTTGCTGGATGTGTAAGGAAACAAGAGGCTTTTTATATTTGTGCTGCTGAACTAAACCTGGACTTTCAATAACAGGGAATTGTGCCTTGAGACTCTGGCTTGGGGCTGCTGGACTTTTCTTGGGTGATATTCTTTGCCTCCCCTAATCTCCAACTTATTTCCCTAATAAGTCCCACAATTGTGAGTTAAGTCAACAATGAGTATCTGACTGAATGACTGGTAGAACGAGGTGCAGGAGCATGAGAGGTGGCATGTGTGACCAAGCAGATGTTTGCTGCTATGAGTATTATGATGGGGACAGCTCCTCTTTATGAAGCAGTTTAAAGTCAGACTAAGACCCTCATACATTGCAGCTGCATCAGCTCCTTTCACAAATATAAAAAAATAAAAGATATATTCGTGCTCGGGCAGCTCCCATCAGCCAGTTTACAAACTGGCTGATGGGAGCTGCCTGAGCAAGAACAAAACTTGCCTCTCTTAAAATAAAGTCCATTTTTAAATTTAAAAAAAAAACATATAAAGAGAACACCAAAACTAATAGAATGCTACAGATTATGTAAAGGACACACAAACATATATACACAGAAGAGTGTAAAATTGTTTAAAATCAAAGAAGATTCAACAAATTTTTCTTCAGTTAATGTCCATAAGGAAATGACATCTATGTAATCCAGGTGAGTTGAAAAAAGTTTCTGGAATTTCCTCAAACTCCCTGCTCTTACATGAAAACACAAGGATTAAAAAAAATTGTATCAACATACACGCATGACAGAAATACAATTGGAAGACTCAAAGAAGATAGACAATATCTGACTTAACAAAGTAGAAAAGACAAATAATTGACAAATAATCATCATAGTGGGAAAATAAGAAGAGGCAAACCATTTAGGACCCAGATGCACTGGGGCTAGAATCAGGTGAACTTCTGTGTGCTTAATCATCTCCCTGAATGAATATGGATAGTGAGATGTTTACTCTATGGAGAAATACAACTAAAGGGACTATATACTTGGAATATAAACTTTGTAAACATTAGACATATCTGAAAGCAAGGGTAGGCCCCGAGAAATCAGATTAAAGCTTTCATTAAAAATAAATTAATGATCACCTTATTTATCTTGGAAATCTGGCCATTAGTTACCAGCTTTATTCCCCTGAGGCATGAAAGTGGAGGATTACTTTAAGCCACTGGTTCTCAGTGTGTGGTCCACAGTGCCAAGTGGTGAATGGTGGAAGGTCAATAAAATCAATATACCATTTTTACAATAAGTCTTAAGACAACACTTGCTTTTCCTCACTGAAGAAACTTGCAAAGCAGATAATTAATGCTAGAAATTTAGGAAGAATCAAGAAAGTGTTGCCAAACTATATTTATGGTCACTACTTCCGCCTCACTTACTTTGGTCATGTGACCAGGAGAGATTAGTCCTTGGAAAAGGACATCATGTTCAGAAGGGTGGACAGACTAAACCTTTGATTGTATGTCTTTTCATCATTTTCTTTTGGTTAACAACTGAGAGGTGTGTATAATGCCCTTCTTCATACTGAAATGGCAAGGTTGTCTCCAAGAAAAGGGCATATGACACTGTTTGGTTTGCAAACTGAACCAATGGCTTCCCTCCCCCCCACAGAATTCCATTTTCACTCAAGAAAAATGACTGACAGAAACCATATGAATTCTCATATGTGACATACATTTTCTAAAAAATTAGCACAGTCTGTCACTTAAAGGAAAACAACTGCTAGTACTTCTTGCCAATGATAAAATTAGATTTTTTTAAAAAGGGGGTGGTGGTGTTCTGAATGGCTTAATGGAATTCCTGAGAGATACAAATGTGTAAGTGCTTGATTACTGACTAAAAGATTAATAGTCATGAGCTACACAAAGGTGCTCAAGAGATCAGAACTGGCATCAGTGTCCAAAAAAGACAGAGCCTTTAAAACCCTCTGAACTATCCAACACACATTATTCTATTCAACACACATGTAACCATCATGACATAGAGTCAGCTCAGAACAGGTTTGAGGTTTGGTTAGGTAAAATCAACTATTATGAGCTCCTAACTATTTAAAACAATGCTGACAAGATCAAAGGTGACAGAAATAAATGTGCTTTTGTGTACTGTATAATGGATGTGTCAACATCTGGATATTTGGAAAATGCATGTAGGTCAATCCATAACTATTTTTTGTAACAGCAATTGTATTGTCCGAAATGTTGAATTAATTAAAAAAAAAACCAACTGGGCAAAAACATCTGTTTGAAAACAAAATAGGACAATTAATGTTAATAAATAATATGAAAAGTTCTGTGATATGGCTTCAAATTTCACATTGCAACAAACCATTAAGTAACTATCATTTGTTATATTTCGGAGTAGTGGAAACAAATAATATCCATAATTAACCAGGAAAAATACTGAAATATTCCCCTTTACCTACTACATGGCTCTCCGGTGGCCTACCTACTCCATCTGGTGCTATCTGCTAAGCTAAAGGCTAAATCTCTGTTAGTCTAAATTTACCTGGTACTTCTCAAGATAAAGACGGGCAGTTTCCTCCCATTAAGATTTACAGCATCAGAAATCCAATGGAAGGCAGCTCTGAGTCAGACAAGGCTCAAGAGTATTAATTCAGTGAATTTCCTACTATAAGGAATTCTAGTGGCAAAGTGCTTAAAGACTGCTTACTAACTAAAGGTCTGAGGTTTGAACCCTTTGGCGTCTTTCTAGGGAAGGTAGAGCAGTGTACCTCCAAAGTGAAGACCGACAATCTTAGAAACTCCATGAACTGGTGGACTCATAGCAATCGGCTTGCTACTACATAATTGCGCAGGTCAGATTTTCTTCCTATTCTTAAAACAAATTAGAATGAAATGCAAAGGCATACAATAAAGAAATGAACAAAGACCTAAAAAAATATTAAATTTCACAATTTTGTGTTGGAAAATAGCTCTTTTACATAAAGGGGCGAGGGTAAGGTGGAAATGTCTTATAAAGACTAACATTTTCCAACAAAAAACAAATAGTACTTAGAAAGGCCTTCAAATGAGAGCCACTAACCACTAAGGCCAGAACACACTTGAGGAGTAGGCAGTGATCTATAGCAAGTGTATGCACGACGGAACAAAGCCCTGCTCTAGCCCACGTTACCTCACAATTTCTGCTTAAACGCACTGGTGTCGCCACTCTATCAGCATATCTCCTTTTGGGGCCTGGGGATCTTCTTTAGTTCTCCACTGACCCTCTCTACTTTACAGAGCACAATTTCTTTCCCCAAGAATTGGCCCCTCCTGACATCATGACCAAAGTATATGAAATAACATCCTTACCACCCTTTCTTCTAAGGAGCAATCTGGAATCACTTCTTCCTAGACACACTTGTGTGCTCTTTTGGCAATCTATGGCAAATTCAATATTCTTTGCCAATACCACAATTCAAATACTTCCTTATTCATTGTTAAACTCTCATATGCATATGAAGTAACTGAAAATACCAAGATTTGGACCAGGTGCAACTCAATCTTAAAACTTAATTCTAGTGCCAGAGCAACCCAGCTTCACGAAGGCTCTGTGTGAGCCGAGGGCCACAAGCATCCGGCATGAGCCCTCCCAGCCGCCAACATGCCCAAGAGGAAGGTCAGCTCGGCAGAAGGTGCAGTGAATGAGGAGCCCAAGAGGAGATCAGCGAGACGTCAGCTAAGCAGCCTGCAAAAGTGGAAACGAAGTCCAAAAAGGCAGCAGGAAAGAAGTCTTCTGACAAAAAAAAAGGGCAAACAAAAGGGAAAAGGGGAGCAAAGGGAAAAAACAAGCATAAGTGGTTAACCAAGAAACTAAAGAAGATTCACTGGCAGAAAAGGGAGAAACTAGAAAGGTAGAGAGTACAGCCTCTGATGAAGCAGGAGAAAAAGAAGCCCAGTATGATGAATATTTGTCTACCACGTCTTACTACTGGTCCCTGTATCTCCTTTCTTGTACAATCCAGAGGAATATTTTTATCAACTATTTTGTAAATGCAAGTTTTTTAGTAGCTCTAGAAACATTTTTAAGAAGGAGGCAATCCCACTTCGTCCCATTTTTAAGTGTAAATGCTTTTTTTTTTTTTTTAAGAGGTGAGATCATTTGCTGGTTATTTTTTGGTACGACCAGAAAATGTGGGATGTTAAAATTGGGGGGGGGGGCTTTGGATGTCAGTAACATTCCATGGGGCAAGAAGACAGTTTTTATAACCCATAATACATAGTATACTTAATGACAATTTGGAGTCATGGTCATGCATTTATGATTTGAACATTTTAAATTAAGTCTATTTTCCATGTTTTTTAGATACATAAATTTGAACATTGTTTAGTAAAATTTCTTCTCAAACATAACCACTCTTCATGGCTTTCTCCCAGTCAGAACTATGTGGATTCTTGAACACCTTTGGTCTTAGTAGTTCAGTTTTCCTAGTAACTTTGTTATGTGCTGTGAAGAGTTGAAAATTTGAATGTGTAGTGTGTGTGATAGTAAATTGTGAATTAGTGGGACTTAATGATGTGACAGTTTATCAACAATTGAAGATATTGGTACTTCTTTTCTTCTTTATGTAAACTTTTCCTCCAAATTTAAAGCTTGAAAGTAACTGGAATTTAGAAAAGAATTATAACTACATGGGTTTTGAAATTTTTGGTACGTGCATTAAGAATTGTGTACAGGTTGTTCATAATGTCTCTGTACTGGCCCTTAAAACAACCCATAAAATATAAATCATGAAAAAAAATTCACAAAAAAAATATATCCTGAATAACAATGAAAGAACTTTTTTCCAAAGAAAAAAGCAAACTGGGAGGGAGAAGGGGCAGAGAGGAAAATATGCAAAAATGAATGAATGGAAATCCAAATTCTTCATAAACTTTCATTAAAATCTCAATTAATAAAATAAATGCTTAATAATGTTAAAAAAAAAACCCAACAAAACCCCCTTGTATCCTTGCTCTTTAGTACTTTTAAAAGATCCTTGAGTGCTGGATACAGAGAAGATTAGCATGGCCCCTGTACAAGGATGACATGTAAATTCATGGAGCATTTCATATTTTTTTTTAAGAAAGGTCCTTGACAGCCGGTTTGTGCAACACAACACATTGTTTGATTTCCTGACTGCTTCTACTATTGGTGTTGACTATTGTTTCAAGTAAAATTAAATCAGTGCCATCAATCTTTCCTCCATGTATCATTTCACTTATTGGCACAATAACTTCTTTAAAATCTCACACATACCATGAACTTTAAAAGAACTAGATTTTTTTTAAACTGGAAAAATTTTAGAAAGCAAATACTACTCAAGAAACCTTTCCCAGAAATGTACTAAATTTGTTTGAAATATATTTAAAGGGATATCACTAAACAAACATTATTAAACCATAAAAAATTTAAACGCAAATAAGTAAATGTGACATAGGATTGCTATGACTGAAAGTTAATTAACTGATACCTATCAATAACATATTTCTTGATCCTAAGAATTTTTTTAAATCATACTGATACAGAAAAATTGAGTATCCAACATTTTACATTGATGACACACGGGCAACAGGAGGCCCTTATGGCACAGTAGTTAAAGAATTCAGATGACAACCAAAACGTCAGTAGTTTGAATCAATGACCTTATGATAAAGCAGTTCGCTTTTTAGTAAAAATTTATAGCCTCAGAAACCCAAGGGCAATTCTACTCCAATCTATAGAGTAATACAAAGAAATCATTATTAAAACTAGAAAAATGAAGAATGTAAGCAAATTATACTTCACAACGTGGCTGATATCTGAACATTTTATAACTGTACTGATCACAACGTGTTATGATCCACACAAACAACTTTGCATAAACAATAAAGCATATTCTTCTGGTATTCTTTACATTTAGCCAGGATCTACATGACATCAGCACTGATATCCCTAGTGCCACGGCCTCTTCTAAACCTTGCTTGAACTTCTGGAAGGTTCCCTGTCTATGTACTGTTCTAGCTCGTTTTTAACAATTTTTAGTAGTATGTTGATTGTTTGTGATATTAATGATCTTTTTCAATAATTTCCACATTCAGTTGAATCACCTTTCTTGGGAATAGGAAAAATATGGACCTCTTTCAATCCATTGGCCAGACAGCTGTATTCCAATTTTCCGGGTACAGATAGGTGAGCACATTCAAGGCTGCATCTGTTAACTGAAACAAGTCAATTGGTATCCCATCGATTTCTGGGGCCTTTTTTTTTCTTTTGTATTGCCTTCAATGCAGCTTCCATGTCCTCCTTCATTACCTCTGGCTTCTGTTCATATGGTACTTCCTGAAATTTTTCAGTTGAGTAGTTCTTTCCTATGCCATGAGTCTATGAATTCCTTCCTTCTTCTTTTGTTGCTTTTTTGGTCATTCAATATATTGCCCATAGCACCTGTTAATACTGGAACACAAGGCTTACATTTGATTTTCAGTTCTCTCAGCTTGAGAAATGCAGAGCAAATTCTTCCATTTTTTATTCTCCTACTCCAGCTCTCTGCACGGTCCATTATAATACTTTGCATTGTCCTTCTGAGCTGCCCTTTGAAATCTTATGTTCAGCTCTTTTACTTTGGCATGTTTTCCTTTCATTTTGGCTTCTCAATGCTCCAGGCATTGAGAAGAATGGGAGTCCCAGAGCACTTGATTGTGTTCATAAGGAAAATAGCCTGGATAGGAGGCTGTTGTGTGAACAGAGTACGGGAAACATGGCATGGTTTAAAATTGAGCAAGGAATGTATCAGGGTTGTATTCTCTCTCCATACTTATTCAATAATTTGCTGAGCAAATTATTCAAGAGGCCGTACTCTATGAAGAGAAAAGTTGCATGCAGATGACACAACCTTGCTTTCTGAAAGTGAGGAATACTTGAAGTACTTGTTGCAGAAGATCAAGGAATGTAGCCTTTGGCATGAATTCCATCTCAACCTCAAGAAAATGAAGATTCTTACTATTGGACCAATAGACAATATCATAATGGATAGTGAGAAGATTGAAACTGTCAATAATTTCCTCTTACTTGGATCCAAAATTATCACCTTTGGTACCAGCAGCCAGGAAATAAGGAGACACACTACACTGGAAAATCTGGACCTCTCCAAATTATTGAGGAGTAATGATGTTAGTTTGAGAACTAAGGTGTGTCTGATTCAGGCCACAGTCTTTCCAATAACTTGCTATTCATCTGAGAGCTGGAAAATGAATAAGGTTGAAAGAAAAAGATGCGTTTGAGCTGTGGTGTTGGAGAAGAACACCAAATATCCCATGGACAGCCAGGAGAAAAAACAGATATGTCTTGGAGAGGGCACAGATGGAGTGCTCTTTGGAGGCAAGAATGATGAGGCTTTGCCTCACATATTTTGTGTGTGTTACTAGAAGCTATTCCTTGGAGAAAAACATAATGCTGGGAAGTGTGGTGAGTCAATGGAGGAGAGAAATACCCTCCACCAGGTGGAGTGACACAGTGACTGCCACCATGGGCTCTTATGTGTCAGGAAGTGTGAGAATGGCACAGGATAGAACATGTATTTGACTAGACAGCACTTACAACAACAACTGACAGTACAGATCCAAATATTACTAGCATTTTTACTTTATGAGATACAGTGAAATGGGAGTTAGATGAAGGTGGAGTTGCCTAAAAGTAAAAAAAAAAAAAAAAAAAGAGTTGAATAATTAGTTTGTGTGCCATACAGTTGGAACTAGTTGTCCATCCAAAGGGTTTTCAGAGGCAGTAAATTTCGTGGGAGCTGACTGTCCATCTTTCTCCCATGAAGTTGGTGGATGTGAACCATAAACCTTTGCATTTGCAGCACAATTTGTAATCACTAAGCCGCCAGACAGATGGAAAAGAGATTAAGCTTGTTAACACTTACAGCTTGCTCAGCTCCACAATTAGCACTCTTGGCACCAGCAGAAAGGGAATCAAAAGACAATCTGCACTGGGGAAGGTTGCTGTCAGAAACCTCTCCAAGGTGCTAAAGAACAACAATGTCAATCTAGAGAATAAGGTGCACCTGATCCAAGTCATGGTCTTCGCAATTACTTACTATGTATCAGAGAGCTGAACAATGACTAAGGAAGATAGAATTACCAAGGCCTTTTATGTGACGCTGGAGAAAAATATTGAACATACAATGGACACCAAGAGAACAGTTCTGTCTTGGAGAGGGTGAAAACAAGTTTTCCCTTGGAGGCAAGGATTTTGAAGCTCTGTCTCACATACTTTGGGAATGTCGCCAACAGGGACCAGTCCTTGAAGAAGGACACCATGCTTTGAAGGGTGAAGGGAAAGCACAGGAGAGGAAGACCCTGAAGGAGATGGAGTGACACAGTAACTTGGGTAATGGTGGTGGGTATGGTAGAGTTAGTGAGACTGGCTCAGGTTAGGGCAGGGTTCAAAGCTGTTGTCCACAGGGTCGCTATGAGTCACAGGCCATTCAATGGCAAATAACAACAAGCCACCACGACTACAATTATCTATTGTAGTTGTTATATGCTGGTAAGTCAAATATGATTCATAATGACCCATGAACAACAGATCTGAACTTTGTCCTCTCCTATGCCATTCTATTAATTTCCTGGCTGCTGGTGCCAAGAGTGTTGATTGTGGAGCCAGGCAAGCTAAAGCTGTTTACAATCTCAGTATCTTTACCATCCATCGTGATGCTGCCAATTGGCCCAGTGGTGAGAATCTTTTGTTTTCTTGATAGTGAGCCTCAATCCATATTGAAGGCTGCACTCCTTGACCCTGCAACAAGTGCTTCAGGTCTGCCTCAATTTCAGCAAGCAGGGTTGTACAATCTATATAACATAAATTGTTGATGAGTCTTTCTCCAATCTTGATGCCACATTTCTCCTCATAAGAGCCCAGCCTCCCAGATAATGTGTTTCACATATAGATTGAAGAGGTTTGGAGATAGGACACATCCCTGGCATACACCCTTCCCAATTTTAAACCATGCAGTATTCCCTTGCTCAGTTTTGACAACTGCCTCCTGGTCCAAGTATAGGTTTTGCATTAGCACGATCGAGTGTTCTGGGATTCCCATTCTTCTCAGAGTAAGCCACAGATAAATATTCCTCTGCTACTCCCTGCTTTCAGCCAAGATCCATCTAACATTAGCTACAATATTTCTAGTACCACAACCCCTTCCAAACCCATTCTCTACTTCTGGCAGTTCTCTGTTCATGTGCTGTTTCAGTTATTTTTGGATAATCTTCAGCAGAATCTTGTTTGCGTGTGATATTAATGATTGTTCAATAATTTCCACACTCTGTCATCAGAGATCTGAACAATGACTAGGGATAGAAGTAGGGGAATTGATGCCTTTGAGTTGTGGGATTGGAGAATAGGGTTGAATATACCATGGACTTCTAGGAAAACAGACAGACCCATTCTGGAGACGGTTAAACCAGGCTATTCCTTAGAGGCAAGGATTCTGAAGCTTCGATTGACATATTCTGGACATGTTGTAAGAAGAGATCAAGCCTTGGAGCGGGATGCCATGCTTAGGAGGGTGGAGAGACAGCACAGGAGAGAAAGATCCTCAATGAGATGGAGTGATTCAGTGACTGGGGTAATGGGGGTAGGTGTGTCAAGAGACAATAAGCTTTGCACAGGATAGAGCAGGGGTAGGGCTGTTTGTTATACATAGGGTCGCTATGAGTCACAGGCAACTCTATGGCACATAACAACAACATACCATTCTTACCATCTCTGACACACTCTAACCCATTGCTGTGGTCACTATATCAAATCTATTTCATCAAGAGTCTTCTCTCATTAAGGGTCTTCCTCCCCTTCACCATCCCTCCACCTTTCCAAGCATAATGTCCCTCTCTAAGAAACAACCTCTTCTACCAATGTATCCAAAGTGTGCAAGATGAAGTGTTAGCCCCTCAGCCTCCAAGGAGTACTCTGGCTACACCATCTCTAAGACATAACTGTGTGTTCTTTTGGCAATCCTTGGGGTATTTGACACTCTTCTCAACATCACAGTGTAAAGGTATCAGTTTCCCTTCTGTCAACCTTATTCACTGTCCAGCTCTTGGATGCATAGCAAGTAGTGGAACGACCAGGGCCAACTAAGATGAAGTTGTTGAAAGTTTCAGCTCTTACCTATCACGATGTTGTGCACTGGTGTAATGGTGAGAATGTTTGTTTTCTTAATGTTCAGATACAATTCATCTTGAATACTGTAGTTTTTAACCTTCAACTGATGAAAAGGAGAGGGACAGCAAAGGAGAGTAAGACCCTCGACTAGGTGGATCGACACAGTGACTGCAGCAATGGGCTTGAGAGATTGAGAGGAAGGCACAGTGCAGGGCTGAGTTCACATCTGTTGTTCATGGCACTGCTATGAGTCATACTCTACTTGATGACACCTAAAACAACAACAAAATATACATTTAACTTTTTTGTTTGTTTTATAAGTGAATTTTATCAAACATTCAGAAAAGAACTGTCATTAATCCTATATAGATCAGTTTATAAAATAGGGGTAAAAGGATGTATCTCCATTTATTCTATAAAACAAACATAACCCTGATATCAAAGCTCGGCAAAGACACCATCAAAAAAGAAAACCGTAGATCAATATCTCTCATGAACATAGCTACAAGAATCCTCAAGAAAATATTGGGCAATAGAATCCAACAATACATCAAAATACTAATACATAAGGACTAATTAAGATTCAAAACAAGCCTGCAAGGATGGTTTAACACAAGAGAAATAAAAAAATGTACTCCATTACGTGAACAAAACAAAGGAAAACATTTTAACAAAATCTACAAGGATCTGCAGGTCCAAGAGGACACTCAACCATGACTTCCTCTCCCCTTACGTCTCGGTTAACTCAAGTCTTGAGTAGTTCATTCCATTGCCTGCACTTCCCTGCTGGTCAGAGAAGTGTAACATTTAACATTGTAAGTGAAAGTCATGTATTTTACACTTGATCTTAGCCAAAAGTCCTAGAAATGATAAAAAGGCATATATTCTAAAAAAAGAAATTTATGTATTTTTATTGACAAAGCCATCAAATCTACAGTAGTATTAAAATCACTTTTTCTTGAAAAGTGAATTGAGCGGGAGAGGTGGGCAGGGAGAAAAGTGCAACAATGAATGAATGCATATACAAAGTCTCTGTAAACTTTCACGAAAATAAATTTAAAATTTAAAAAAACAACACTTTTCTATGTAAATTATGTTAATAAGTTTTCACTTTACAGTATGAATATATGAGAAAAAGAGACAGTCACCTTTTATTAATTATTCACCAGGGATTACAAATTTGGAATTTACACGCTGATCTGGCCTGTACAAGGAAACTGGTTTTGTTACAATTGTTACCTGTTTAAAATTAAGAAGGTTTGGTAAACAACCTGGTTTGCCATCTTCCTTTGTCAAAGCAAAAGTCTGGAAACACCCAGACAAAGTGGAGCAGGGACAGCCCACTTCCTCCCTACCATTTCATGCCACACATTTCCCTCCTACAAAAGAAAAGTGTACACAGCCTTTTAAGAGGAAACAAGACAGAACATCAAGAAATTTCTCATTGTCTAAAACCTAACCGGAGTTATGTCCATTGCAACTGGTACTTGATTCCTGGTTTAAAATTAACAGATTTGTGAGGAAGAAACTTCAACTCATGCTCTTTACAGACTCATTCGCGTCATCCTACCATCACTTGCAAGCTTGCTTTTAGTTTACACATAACCCACACACTCGTACTATGTCCTTTAAAGTTTTGTATATACGAAGATGGAAATAAAAAATAGATCAGCATACTTCAAAATAATTGCAGATGTCATCCTATCTAGTCAGTAATCATAAATTCAGAACATTTAAGAATATGGGGCAATGTTTGCTTCATTTTATTTTTGACCCATGTGACACCTATTATAATCCCACTCATGCTAAAAATCTGCAAGGTCACATATTTGGAAAGGAAACTGAGAAGAGAAGACAGGGTGTAACTTTAAAACAAAGGCTTTATTTTAGTTTTATTTACATGCCACAACACAATCTCTAAATGACCTCTGCCTTCCAAAGTAACATTTTAACTAAAGTGACAGAGAATGGAATGCTACATTAGAATTGAAAGCAAGATAAAAGGTGGGAGTCCTAATCTACTGCTCTGCATAGCATTATTCATGACAAGGGTTTCCCGCTTTCTCAGACAGGGTTCAAAATGTCAGTTTTAACTATGTAGCAAATATTAATAGGATGTATCTAAATGGGTATCATTAAATGGGATACAAGAATTTAGTCTTCTGAAGCACATTCAGAATGTTATTAGCTACTTCTCACCTGGCCACAGGAGTATACAACCTTCTCATCAACCCAGTGCCTTTAATCTCATGTATCTGGGCTGATGCCTAGCTAACCAACCACGCCCCTAGTAGAACTGAAGGCCAAATAAGAATGTTGGTTTGTGTTTACACAACATAAAAAGCACTGGCAAGAAAGCCCTGTCCTGTTCAAGTTACAGAATAATCTGCTAGCAAGGTGTTCCTCTGGAGCCTGCTAGCAGAGCAGTACCAGGGGAGACTTTTGGACAAGCAGAAGGTACAGTCTGGGAATTATCATTTCCAGTGTAAACCAAAACATTTCACTTAAGTCTTGAAAATCCTTTGCTTAACTTTTTAAGCGCACATAAATGTAATTTTTATGTATAAATATTGCTACATACATGGTAATTTTGTTGTTAGAAGCAAGAAAATAAGTGCCAATTTATAGAATGGAATGAAACACTGTTCAGTTCAACATCATCCTCACAATCACGATTCTATTTGCGTCAACTGTTGTAGCCACGGTGTCAATCCCACTGAGGGTCCTTCTCCTTACTTTGCTATCAGAGACTTTTCTAAATTACTGAGGAGTACTGATGTCAGGTTGAAAACTAAAGTGCACCTGATTCAGGCCATAGTCTTTTTCATCACTTGCTATGCATTTAAGAGCTGGACAGTGAATATGGATGACAGAAGAAGAACTGATGAGCTGAGGTGTTGGAAAAGAGCACTGAATGTGCAATGGAGTGCCAAAAGAATAAACAGATATGTTTTGGGGGAGGGAATGCAGACAGGGTACTCCTTGGAAGCAAAGACGGCAAAGCTTTGTATGTAATACTTTACACATGTTCCTAGGAGAGGCTATTCCTTAGAAAAGGATATCATTCTTGGAAAGGTGAAGGGTCAACAAAAGAGAGGAAGACCTTCGATGAGACAGATTGACACAATGATTGCAGCAATGGGCTCAAGTGTGTCAGACACGATGAGAGTGGTACAGAATAGGACAGGGTTCAGATCTGCTGCTCACGGGGTGACTACTAGTCATACTCAGCTTGATGGCATACAACAACTTCTACTTTATCAAGCATGATGTCTTTCTCCAAGGGCTCATCCCTCCTGATGTTGTTGTTGTTATGTGCCATCGAGTCGCCTGCAACTCATAGCGACCCTATGTACAAACACTGTTCCACCAAGTGCCTGCCAACCTGGGCCACTTGTGCACCAAAATGAGAAAAAAGTGTCCTGGTCATTATTAAGAAATACCGCATGTGTATGGATAATGACTTCCACATCAAAAAGCGTGTGTGTGCAAAGAAGTCACCAGTATTCCCAGCACGAAGCTCTGGAACAAGATAGCAGACTATGTCACACATTTGATACAGTGACTTCAGAAAGGGCCTGTGAGAGGTGTCTCCATTAAGTTGCAGAAGGAGGAGAGAGAATGATGTACCAGAGGTTTCAGCCCTGGATCAGGAGATCACTGAAACAGTTCGTGATACTAAGGAAATGCTGAAGCTCTTGAACTTGGGCACTCTGTCCAACCTGAAGGTCACTCAGCCCACAGCTGGGATGAATTTTGCATTGTTGTGGAATCAAGCAAGCTGAAATTGTTAATCTCAATCTCTTCTCCATCTATTATGAAGGTGCTAAAGTGCCCAGTGGTGAAAATCTTTTGTTTCTTTGATGTTGGGCTTCAATACATAATGCAAAATACAGTCCTTGATCCCCTGCAGCAAATGCTTAAGGTCCTCCTCAGTTTCAGCAAGTAAAGTTGTGTTATCTGCATAACATAGGTTGTTGGTGAGTCTTCCTCCAATTCTGATGTCACATTCCTCCTCTTAGAGCCCAACCTCGTGAATGATCTGAAAAATGAGACTGAAAAAGGATAGACAAGGAACTTCCCTGATGCACTCCTCTTATAATTTTGAACCACGCAGCGTTTCCTTACTCTGTTCTGACTACTGCTTCCTGGTGCAAGTATAGGTTTTACATGAGCACAATCAGGTGTTCTGGGATTCCCATTATTCTCAAGGTTAGCCACAATTTGTTGTGATTCATGCAAACATGCCTATCCATAGTAAAAAATACATGTTAAGATATTACATTTTTATTTGATACCCTCAAAGGCTTAATTTTGAAGATAAAAAACATTTCACATACATAGATTCAATGAAGAAGAAATACCTTAAAAATTTTATTCAAATTTTTTTCCAAAATTTTCAAATTTTATTAAAAAATTAATTTTAAAAAGCTGGACAATGACTAGGTAGATAGAAGGATAACTGATGCCTTTGAGCTGTGGTGCTGGAGAAGAGTACTGACTATACATACCATGGACTGCTAGGAGAACAAACAGGATCATCCTAGAGAGCATGAAACCAGGCTGCTCCTTGGAGGCAAGGATTCTGAAGCTCTGTCTGATATACTCTGGCATGCTGTAAGGAGGGGACAAGTCCCTGGAGAGGGACACCATGCTTGGGACAGTGAAGGGACAGCATAGAAGAGGAACACCTTCTATGAGATGGATTGACTCAGTGACTGAGGTAATGGGGGTAGGTGTGTCAGAGACAAGAGGGTTGGGCTCAGGATAGAGCAGGGTTCAGAGCTGTTATACTCCTTTTAAAATGTCTTAAATGGAATGTATGTTGTTGTTACGTGTTGTCAAGTTGCCTGTAACTCATAGCGATCCTATGTACAACTCCATGTGGTATGAAGGGTTTATTGTTCCAAATAACTTTCCTAGCCACTAACTTTGACTTTGTCATGTAGATAGTTAAGAATATACAAATAGGACATATTAATCTATCCATAGGTACTTTTGGTAGCCGAGTGGTAAGCAGCTGTGCTGCAATCTCAATGGCACATGGTTCAAATCCACTAGCTGCTCCATAAGAAGGATGGGCAATCGCCTTTCGTGCAATTAACTCCCTAAATTCTGACACAGAAGTACAGAATGACAACAACAGTCTATCCACAAGCAGAATGGCTAGTCTCACCATTTAACTGAACAGATTCAGCAGCAGAATTTGAGAATCTCACCACCAGCAAAGCAGAAGGAATGCAGTGTCTGCCTTTTGGAGCCAGAGATTCTTGCGCCAGCCAGACACACAAGAGAGGAGCAGCAGCAGCAGCAAAGACTCAGAGATTAGATGTGAGACAGAGCTGACATGAACTACTATAGAACCAGAAGCAGCCCTTTGCCCAAGCCTGCTTGAGAACTTGGGGGTGGGGGAAGACACCCATAACTGGATGGACTGAGAGAGCTTAATAACACTGACCTAAAACCACAGACTGAAGTGCCTGTGAGCACACTTCAGAAGCTGTCCTGATAAATTGTATTCTGTTGCCAACTTGGATTATAACCTGTTAATTTTCCTAATAAACTCCAGAACTATGAAATGGTTCTATGCAGTCTGTGAGCTACAACAACAGATTTTACATCCAGCAAAGCATTAAGATTAGTGTTGGAAATAGTAAAAAGAGGTATGGCATCATGGCAGACATGTATGACTGCAGGAGAATTGGTTTTGTGCTATGGATGCTGTTGATTGAAGCAATTCCTCCTGTAGAATTAGGAGAGGTCAGATACGGCCACTCCCATGCAGTCCGTGCTCCTTCACTTCAGAGCAATACAGAAACGTACAATCATCATTACATCCCAATTTTATTTATGATCTAGGGAGACAAGGATCAGATAACTAAAAGAAACAAGTAATTCAATATTTTAAATTAGCGCTTTCTAACCTACAACAATGTCAAATGCCATTGCACAGCACAAGCAGACATTCTTCCGGTATTCTGTTTTCAGTCAGGATTCATTGATCCAGCTTGGACACCTAGTAGTTTTTTGTCTTTGTACTGTTCTAGCCATTTTTGTTGTTTTTTTGTTGCTGTTGTTCTTTTTTGTTCTAGCTAATTTTTAATAACCCTCACAGTATTTTGCTTGCATTTAATAGTAATGATACTTTTCAAGAATCCCCATATTCTGTTAGATCACCTTTCCTGGGAATGGGAACAAATAGGCTCTCTTCTAGTCAGTCGGCCAGGAATCTGTCCTCCAAATGTCCTAGCATAGACAGGCGAACATGTTCCAGGGCTGCATCTGTCATTTGAAATATGTCAGCTGGTATCTCATCAATTCTTGGGGCCTTATTTTTTTTTTACCAATGCCTTCATAACAGTTTGATCTTCTTCCTTCATTACCATTGGCCCTTGAGCATATGGCACTTCCTGAAATAGTTCTGTGCCAGCCAATTCTTTTTGATTCAGTAATTCTGTATAATCTTTTTCTCTTCTTTAGATGTTTCCTGGATCATTTCAAGATTTTGTCCATAGCATCTTATAGTGCTTGATTTCTTTTTCAGTTCTTTCAGCTTGAGAAATACTATGTGAGCCATTCTCTTTTTACTGTTCAATTCGAGGTCTACATTTAGGACTAAGGTGCTCCTAATTCAAGTCATATTCTTTTCAGTCACTCACTACGCATCGGAGGCCTAGGAAATGAATAAGAATAACAGAAGAAGAACTGATACTTTTGAATTGTGATGCTAGAGAATAGTACTGAGTATGTCATTCACTACCAAAAGAACAAGCAGATATGTCTTGGAAAATATGCAGCCAGAGTGCCTCTTCGAGGCAAGAAAGATAAAGCTTCATCTCACATACTGCAGGTATGTTGCTAGGAGAGGCTAGTCCTTGGAGAAGGACATCATGTTTGGAAAGGTGGAGAGGTGGCAAAGGAGATTAAGATACTTAACCAAGTGAGTAGACACAGTTAACTACAGCAGTGGGCTTGAGTATGTCAGTCTGTGAGGATGGCACAGAATAAGAGGGTTCAGATCTGTCATTCATAGGGTCATTGTGAGCCATACTAGCTCAAGTACCTAACAACAACAACAATAGCACACAACATAATTCATCATAAACATTCTATTATTAATCTGAAAAAAACACATTTAGGATTGAGATCCTTTTGCCTACTCCAGTATCACTGTCTTCATGTGAATATACAAGGGGAGAAAGAGAAACAGAGTGTGTATGAAAGTGTATTGTGAGGGAGTGAGGAAGTGTGTGTGTGTGTGTGTGAGTGTGTGAGTGTGTGTGTGTTTTGAGGAGAAACTATGATGGTACAAAGTAGATATAGTGAAAGATCAATGCTAAAGTATCATAATCTACTGTCTATTTTGTGGGTAATTCAAATCCCAGTAAAATCATCTATGAATGTTATTCCCAAAATGTGCAAAGCTGGCCAATTGCTTTGTTTGTACTAATAAAGAATTTGAGCTTGCAGGACTCATCACACCCCAATCAGGTCTCCTTCCAGGGAAAACCCTGAGAAAAGAAGACTCAGCCAAGTCAGAACAATTCCGTTTGGCTGGAGACTCTGAGAGCAAAGGAGCACCGTGTGGAGCTCGGCTGCCAACGCCCTCCCTGCAGAGCCGCACAGCCGCCCACACACTGAGGGCAGAAGAATGGAAAAGGGCAGATATGTCTTTCCTGGGAATAAAGCCAGAGGGAAAGTTTTGGAGGCTCTAAACATACAACAGCTAGTGGAGAGCCATGGAAACCTCCTCTCCAAGCAAATGTGCTTTTCTGTAAACTTTCCCTGTCCCTTAAAATACTTAGTGTTCTGTTAAAGCAAATATTTCTACACTCTGTAAGCATGTGTTGTTCAAAATGCCTGAATGGAAAACAAACCACCACCCTCCTACTGCCCATCTAAAACAGCCAACACTCTCTACCACCACAGAGAAATTGTGAAGTAGCTAGATGCTGTGGAGACAAACCACTGTAAAAGCCTCCCTATGCCTACTCTTCTCTGAGATTAAGCACACCATGGCCACGCATGCTTTTACTGTTACGTGTGGTCAACTCAAAACCAACTCATAACTGACCCTCCAGCAGGTTTTCAGAGGCTGTCAATCACATGGAAGGAGACTTTTCCCATCTTTTACCCTCAAAACAGGTCTTGAACTATTTACCTTTGAGTTGGCAGCACAACGTCTCATCCTCTAGGCCACCAGAGCTCCCTATGGCAGATAGGTGTATGTTTTTGACAAAGGGATTCTCTATGCCGAATATATCAAAAGAATCCAAAGTCTTAAAAAATAATTATGGTTTTAAAGAGACTAGAACTTACATTAATAGGTAAACTCTATGCATACAGATCAGCTACCCTAAAATTCCTAAAGAAGAGAACTCTAAATAGCCAATTCATAATTCATCTTCCTCACAAAAAGCACTTTAATAGAGGTCTCTGAGAGAAATGTGTCACTACACTGTGTGGTACAGTTTTCTGGGGATGTAGAGCACTGTATCTTCTCAGTGGAAGTCTGAATGGTTTAGTCTGTAGCAAGCTGGGTTGCTAATCCAAGGGCCTCCCTTCTCCAAAGGTTTGATCCTCCAGCAGGCTCCTTCTGTTAAGATTTAGATACTCAGAAACCTGATGGAAGGTTGTTATGATTCAAGACTGATTCAACAACATTCAGTGAACGTGTGTCAACTCCAAAACTTCTGTCATAATTTTATATAAGATATATATGAGATATATATATATATATATACACACACACATACACAGCTATTTATATACAGCAGGCAGTAGATTTGAACCGACTTTTCCATTTGCAGTGCAACATATATTACACTAGCACAATTTATAATACATCACACTAGCAGAATGTATAAGGGTGTGTGTGTGTGTGTGTGTGTGTGTGTGTATTTTTATGTATACATACCCCCCTACATACACACACACACGCACAATCTCTCTATTATATATTAAATGTAACAAAGTCAAAAGTCAAAGTCATTGCTTTGGAGTTGGAACTAACTCATGACCACCCCTCCAGTGGGCTTTCTGAGGCTATAAATTGCATGAGAAGAGACTGCTCACATTTCTTCCTCAGAACATTTGGCAGGTCAAACAGCTGAAGAGTCATGACCTTTCTTTGGGTCAGCAGCCCAACTCTCTACATACTATGCTGCCAGAACTGTCTCACTAATACATGTTGTTGTTATATTACTTCAAGTCAGATCCAACTCATAACTGACCCTCAAGCATGTTTGTAGAGGCTGTAAATCAAGTGGGAGAAGATTACTCATCTTTCTCCTGCTAAGCAGCTGGTCCTACTGCCTCTGTGCTGATGGCACAAGTACTTACCTCTAAGCCACTAGAGTTTCCTCATTAATACATTAATTTGTCTGTATACGCACACATATAAAAAACATTCCATAAGTTGATGATGAGGATGATGATGATTGCCTTCAAGTTGAGCACAACTCATAGCGAGCCTATGAACAAAAGGCCTGAAGCCCCTCTACAAGTATCAACATTTATCAAAGCTCAGAGTTTGCGGAGGCTTGCTGTTTAGGAAGTGGATTCAATGTGCATATATTATATAATTAAATATATATGGACTGTTTTCTACCTTTTCTTAGCATCTACATATGCCACAGCATTGACAAAATGACAAAGAGATTCACAAGCCTTGCTCCTTGGCACTCACAAAGTCTCGTTAAACACAGAGC
The DNA here is from genome assembly GCF_000299155.1 of Elephantulus edwardii. Lineage (NCBI taxonomy): Eukaryota > Metazoa > Chordata > Mammalia > Macroscelidea > Macroscelididae > Elephantulus > Elephantulus edwardii. The sequence goes on along the minus strand of NW_006399825.1, from coordinate 10,901,607 downwards.
CAACTTTACATGTCAGACAGAAGTCCTACGCTGCTGACATATTAAGAGAGTCAATCATGACCCTAACTTCGAGGTTTTCTATCTTCATCTCAAGCAAGCTATTCCCAATTCTGTCCAATACAAGTTCTTTTTAATAACTTCCTAAAGCCAAGTTCTAGGGAGCTTTGGTGGCCTAGTGGCAAGAAGCTGCACTGCAAACCTGAAAGTACAGGTTTAAGGCCACCAGCTGCTCCACGGGAGAAGGATGAGCAATCTCCTCCCATGTGATTAACTGCCTCTGAAAACCATCCAGTGGGTCAGGTGTGGGTCAGTTCTGACTCTACAGTACACAATAACAACAACAAAGCCAAGATTTTCAGTGAGTCTCTGTAAAGATTATTCCATAATTATTCCATTATTGGTCCATAATCATTGCATAAAGCAAATAAAAATGCCTAATTATCTTATTAAATTAATTTAAATCTATACATGCTATATAATTTATTATATGCAATTATAAGTAAATTATAATTATATATAAGTACTTTTTCAATCTATAGATAGAACAGATCATTCCAGAGGCTGGGCTTTTTGAGGAGGAATGTGGCATCAGAATTGGAGGAAGATTAATCAACAACCTGCATTATTCAGATGACACAACCTTGCTTGCTGAAACTGAGGAGGACTTGAAGCACTTGCTGCAGAAGGTAAATGCCTGTAGTCTTCAATATGGATTGAAACCCAACACCAAGAAGACAGAGATTTTTCACTACTTGGGCAATTGGCATCACCATGATGAATGGAGAAGAGATTGAGATTGTTAATAATTACAGCTTGTTCAGCTCCATAATCAACACTCTTGGCACCAGCAGTTAGGAAATCAAAAGACAAATTGTATTAGGTAAATCTGCTGTCAGAGACCTTTCCAAAGTACTCAGAAGCAACAATGTCTGTATAGAGATTAAGGTGCTCCTGATCCAGTCCATGGTCTTCACAATTACTTTCTAGGTACCAGAGAGCTGGATAATGACTATAGATTATAGAAGAATAATTTATACCTTTGAGTTGTGATGCTGGAGAAGAGTCTTGAACATACCATGAACCACCAAGGAAACAAAGAACTCTGTCCTGGAGAGAGTGAAACCAAGTCTTTCCTTGGAGGCTAAGGTTTTGAACTTCCTTCTCACATACTTTGGGCACATAGTCAGGAGGGACCGATCCTTGGAGAAGGACATCATACTTGGAAGGGTAGAGGGACAGTGTAGGAGAGAAAGATCCTAGACGAGATGGATTGATATAGTAACTAAGATGATTGGGGTAGGTATTTCGGAGTCACTGAGACTGGCTCAGCATAGGGCAGACTTCAGAGTTATTGTACATAGGGTCACTATGAGTCACAAGCAGCTCAAAGGCATGTAACAACAACAACATATATTCAACATATATACATTTCTCTTATAATTTCCTTTTCATTATTACCTTACATGTTAAGCCACTGAATATCGACCTGTTTATGGACTGTCTCATTTGCTAAAGTAACTAACACTTTAAACTATTAAACACACTCCATTTAGTAAAGCCCAAGAAAACCTAGTGACTGTGCCCAGGATTCTATTTTATACCTACCTCAAAGTAATTCTGATGAGGTCAAGTATACCCCATGGCTTGTTTTTCATTTAAAGCAGGAATCAAAGTCAGAGGGGACGTAAGCAGAAAAGGCAGTGTCTTTCTTGAAAGGAAAATACATGGAAAACATAAGCATATGGTGGAGGCTTTACTTGTTAAAGAAAACTCATACACAAAAATACAACCACAACTGCATGATCTGGTTTGGCTTTCATTGGGCAGAAAAGGATCCAAGAGAGACATAAAGGAGGCGTCTCTATTCTCCACGGAATTGAGTGCTATGATTAATTAGGTGCACAGAGGTAAAGCTTTTATAGCAGTTTGGTTATATTAACCTAGAAGTCTCTTATGGGAATAGATAATGAGACCAGTGCATCACCTATGCCAGTAGTAGCTGTTCATGAATAGTTGATTCTCTCCTCCTGAGTACAATGTAAAAGCTCATTAGCCACCCACTTAAATGCATGTGAAATCATGTGACTAATTCTGGCCAATGAAACATGAAATAAGTAACATGTGCGTCTCTGCACAGTTTAAAGGGCCAGTGTATTTATCTCTACTTGCCTTCTTTGTTTAGTCATCATGGGGACATGTTCTACGATGGAATCTCCATTAGGAATGATAGAAGGAGCAGAGCTCTTTACCAGTCATGCACTTGTAGTATGAATTAGAAATGAACTGTCTAAAGTCACTGAGGCCTTCAGTTTAGTTATTACCTAGTCTGTTCAGACTGATACTGCAATTAATTTGAAACACCAAAACATAAGACATTGTACTGTGCTACCTGCGTTATGCAGATGACACAATCTTGCTTGACTAAACTGAGGATGAACTGAAGCATCTGCTTCAGAAGGTCAAAGACTACAGCCTTCAATATGGATTGAACCACAACATCAGGAAAACAAGAGGTTCTCACCACTGTGTCAACGGGCAGCACCATGACAGATGGTGAAGAGATTGAGATCATAGCTTGCTTGGCTCCACAATCAACACTCTTGGTACCAGCAGCCAGGTAATCAAAAGATAAATTTCATTGGTTAAATCCACTGTCAGGGATCTCTCTAGATTACTGAAGAGCAACAATATCAGTCTACAGACTAAGGTGCACCTGATTGAGGCCATGGTCTTCCCAATTACTTGCTACACATCAGGGAGCTGGACAATGACTAACAGTGATAGAAGAAGAATTGATGCCTTTGAGTTGTGATGCTAGAGAAGTATTGAATATATGATGGAGAACTGCTAGAAGAACAAACAGGCCCATTCTAGAGAGGGTGAAACCAGGCTGCTCCATAGAGGAAGGATTTTGAAACTATATCTGGTATACATTGGGCATGCAGGGACCAGTCCTTGGAGACAGACATCATGCTTGGAAGGGCGAAAGAATGACAGCCCAAAACGACCCTGGATGAAAGGGATTGACTCAGTGACTAGGGTAATGGGAGCAGGTGTGTCAGAGACAGTGAGATAGGTTCAAGATATAAGAGAATTCAGAGCTGTTGTATATAGGGACACAATGAGTATCAAATGACTTGATGGCACATAACACCAGCACCACAAGAAAAAAGTCGGATACACACAAAAAAATAAAATTGAAACTCTCACATTGCCCTTAAAAAGCTAACAATGAAACTCAGTTCAAATTCCTTTTCTTTCTACAGAAAGCTATTGTGTTAAGTCATCATCCTCTACAGGAGAGAAGAAGCTATGTCAGAGCTCCATTAAGAAATAATAGCATAAATAAAGGTGCAGACAGAAATTATACATACCATACAGAGAGAATCAAATGCAGTAAATGCATGGATTATAAAAACAGTCTCAGGATGTGGTTTGAAATAAAGTACAACAGAGAATTACAGGCCTGATGCTATCTGTCAAAGATTGAATGTGTCCTTCAGAAAAATATATGTCAACTTGACTGGGTCATGACTGTCAGTATAATGTAATTATCCTATGTGTTGTACATCTTAACTTCTATGATGTTAATCAGACAAGATTAGAAGCAAATATATAATGAGTATATAAGTCATTCTGCCTGGGGCGATCCAAATGTGATCAATCAACCATTTGTAAAGGGACCTGACTTCAGGGTCTCATTCCATTTAAACATGAGGCCCAAACCAGGGAATGACTTGTTGATCAAAAAAAGTCTGACTTCTGGGTCTCACCTAGTTTAAAAAGGAGGTCCTAAGAGGGTGAGACTAGAGTGCTTTTGGAGGCAAGGATGATGAAGCCTCTCATATTTCAGACATGTAGCTAGGCAAGGCAATTCTTGGAAACAGACATCATGATTGGAAAGATGGAGATTCAGAGAAGGGGAGAAGACCTCCAATGAGATGGATCCACACTGTGACTTCAGCATTGGACTCTAGTGTCTCAGAGATGATGGAGATGGCACAGGATAGAACAAGTTTCAGGTTGGCTGGCCATAGGATCACTATGAGTCATACATGATTTGACAGCACCTAACAACAACAACAACAGGGTGAGAGAAAATAGCCTTCATTAGGACACAGGTCTGGGGTGTGACCTGCATCACCTTTTGTCTTATGAGAGAAAAAATGACAGAGAAGAGGGTGGGAGGCTCCGTATCATCAAGAAGAGCCAGAGGAAGCAAAGAGAGTGCTCCTTGGAGGCGAGAATGGTGAGACTTCACATCACATACTTTGGGTATTTTAACAGGAGGGACAAGTTCCTGGTTGGTGTTAGGTTCTGTCAAGTCAACTATGAACAACTGAAACTTTGCTCTATCTCACAATCTCCACTATTCTCAAGCCCATGGTTGTAGTCACTGAATCAATCTATCTCTTGAGGGTCACCTTCTCTTTGTGTTGATGCACCTCTCTTTCCAAAGACAAGCATCTCCTGACATGTCCAAAATACATGACACAAAGTACCACCACCCTTGCATCTAAGAAGGCCCCTGCTTGCACTTCCTCCAAAACAGATATTTGTTCAGTATTCTTGTCCAGTACTACAAATCAGAGGCATGAAATTTTCAATACAACTATGATTATTATTATTCTTGTTCTACTGAAGAGAAAACGAGGCACAGGAAGTCTATACAAAATAAATAACAGCTCAACCACCAAGTGGAACCAAATGAATCTCACTCCAGAGACTGTGATATTAACCAACACAGAGATTTCCAACCACAGAAAAGCAGACACTTCTACACAGGCCATTAGTATCTAATTACAATTTTAGGTAAGGGATAGCCACCATTAGTTTCAAAAAGATTAGTTGTGTTGGTCACAAAATCAATCGGAAGAAGAAGCTAGTATGTATGTAGTCGTCCATTTATAAAACACTGCAACTAATTAAGTGAGAGACAATGAGTCTTTGAATTCAGAAAGTTACTAATAACTAAAAAGAAAAACTCAAAGAAACCACAAAAAGTCATTTTAGTCCTAAAAGACTCACAGCTGACCATCCAGCAGGTTTCCCAAGGCTGTGAATCACCCAAAAGGAGACTGTCCATCTTCTCAAGCAAAGCAGTTGGCAGATTCTGTCTGCCTTTGGGTTGGCAGAACAATTCTTTACCCAATGAGCCACCAAAACTCCTTTACTATTAACTGTTGGGTTTTACCATCAAGTCAGAACCAACTCATAGCTGACCCTCCAAGAGGTTTTTAGAGGCATGAAATCAAAAGGAGGAGATTGTCCATCCTTCTCCCACAGAGTAGATGGTGGATTTTAACTGCATGCTATTAATCAATAATGCAGAAACTTGTAATAGAGTCACAACCACATACCTTCTGCCTCTCCATGTATGGAAACTTAAAAGATGACTGCAAATTCTTTGACAACCATCACACTTAGAAGGGTGGGGGTCTAATTCTCCTCTCCGTGAACCTTAGTTGTCTCCAAAGCTTTCTTGATAAATAGACAGTATCAGATACGATTTTCTGGAACGTCTGAGACTAGGTCATAAGAAGCTTTAACGTTTCCATCTAGCTGTCTTGCAACATTCTCCATGGCAACAGTGTTGAAGAGTCCAAAATCATAACATATGAAGTACAAATAACCTCTAAGAAGTTGTCAAACATCTGAGACTAAGGGAGAAGATCCCAGCAGAGCCCAGCCTCCCAACCAGCCCCTCCAAGGTGCCACGTAGGTGAGAGAAGCCAGCCTCAAACTTCAGACCTGCTCTGCCAGCACCTAATAATCCCAAGTGACCTTGGCTAACATTGTGGAACAGAAAATTTATCAACCAAACTATGCCAAACTCCTGACCCACAAGCCCATAATAAAAAATACACCAGATATCTTAGATCAGAAAGTTTGGGGACAGTTTGTTTTGTAGAGATAGATAATTGGGACACAATGTTTTCTTTTGTTTTTTTTTTAAGAACTCTAAAGATGAACCAACCATATAAAAATCATTTGCTGTACTCGATGAAAAAGTAGGTTTGGGCTCAACCTCTCGCCTTGAACAATACCTATTAAAATATCTGCACATTATCCCACAAGCCGGTTCACATTTTTTTGCAAATCCTACCATCCCAAGGATTTATTACCTACCACATGGGAAGTACTAAGTAATTTTAAAAGATTACACTCAAAACTATCCATATAATAATAATAATAATAATAGAACCCAAAATGACTGTCCACCGCAACGAAATATTAAACATGACTTTGTTAGAGTATCCTATTCACACACAAGTCATTATCCATCTTGGCTGCCAGGGGAGATTTTAAGTGACCCAAGTCCATGCCTGAGCCCAGACCCATTACGTGAAAATCATCGGGAGAAGCACCCATGCTATTTCAATAAGCATCCAAGATAAAGAACCACTAGCTTACAATTGACCATTAATATTTTATTTCTTTATGAGCAAAAAGGGATTCTAAGAGATTGCCTAGAAACAGAGTCAATCAAAAGATAAAGTTTCAGCGTATCCTCCCAAAGCAGAGAGATGATCCCCACGCACCATTTTAGTAAGGTAGATCTGAAAAGAAAAAAAAAAAAACAAAACAAAATACCACTTTCTCAAAATAAAACTGAAATAACTTACATACATGTATATAATTTAGATGATAAACTATTTTTAACTTGTAAGGTCAAAAAAGAATGTCCAAGAAGGTTTTAGAAAATGAGAGTATATGTGTTTCAGAAGGATATTTCTATATCTACTTCAAAAATATGACCTATCACACAAGTACACAGGAGTAATGATTTTGTAAAGTATTTACCTAACCTTGGGAGGGACTGGAAAGTATTATGCTGAGTGAACTAACTCAGTCCCGCAAGGATAACTATTGTATAAACCCGTTATTGTAGAATGAGTATATGGATCCAAGAGGGGTGGGAGAGGCTGGAAGCAGAAGGATGAGGATGTGCAGGGGGAAGAGGGATTAATCACTAGGTTGTACAATTTGATGGGTGGGGGGTGAGGGAATTTGAAAGAATTTGTTCGAATTTGTATTCAAATTTTGTAAATAAAGTAGAAAATAAATAAAATTTTTAAAATAGATGATCAGAAGGACTAGATGTTAAAATACCTTTTAAAGGGACAATACAATTTTTTTAAAGCTGCCTTGTTCCCCTTAGCCTATAGAATAGCTCACTCACCACCAGATACATTCTATTATACTACTGAGCTAATGTTAATTTAATCTACATTAAAGATGTCCAGAAAGGAACTATATAATATTATTATTTAGAGTTTATACAAAATTTGAAGTAACTTCCCCTTTTGTAACAAAATATTGTCCAATCCTCAGTGTTGAAGAAATGTAAACAGGATGTCAGAGATTTATCTTTATTTCTTCCAAGAAAAGTCATCTCTCTGAACACTTACTATTCAGAGATTGGAAAATGAGGTCATCAGCAATGAGTGTAATAGTCTCAAGCATTGTTTTCTCAGCTTCCTCACCAAGTGGTATTCAAGGGTGACTGCTCCTGCTATCATTAGGTAGCATCAAGTATGACTCACAGTGAGCCTATGAAGAACAGATCTAAATCCAGGCCTCTCCTACACAGTCTTCATCCTCTCTGATAGTCTTGAGCCCACTGCCATAGACACTGCGTCAGTCCATCTCATTGAAGTCTTCCTCTCTGTCATCGACCCTCCACCTATCCAAGCATGATGTCTATTTCCACAGAATGAGCAAATACTATTCAATAATCACTGTTCATCTGGTACATTGTACCAGGTAGTGCTCTGGTGGTTTAATGACAAGAAGCTGCAATGCCAACCCAAAAGTATGTGGTTCAAATCTGCGTGTTGCTCCTCAGCTAAAATATGAGCAGTCTCCACCTGTGTGATTTAATGCCTATGAAAACTTGCTTGGCGGAGGGTGGGGGTTCAACGGTGAGGCAGCTCCAACTTGACAGTACATAACAACAACACACAAGGTGACAGGAAATAACTCAAGGAGTTACCCAAAGGAAGTACAAGTGAACACCAGTTCACCTTACACTCCATAGGGACAATCATAGAAAGATATGAAGTTGTCTCCTAAAGAGAAAATTAGGCTTGAAAATAAACCAAGACTTTTCTCATCAATGTGAAGAATTGGAGCTACTTCGAACTGTCCATTCGATAATCCTCAAGGGTTTACATTATGTGATTTACATTCTTAATGTACCAAGTTCCCTGTGGAACTATTCAAACATACTTGTGATTGGGGTCCCTCCAGGGTAGACTCTGACATGGAGGAATTTTTATCAGCATGTAGTGAATAGGTATGAAGCAGGTAGGTTTTTACTGTTTGTTTAACAAGTGTTTATTAAAACAATAGAAAATTTACCACACTCTGAATTAAACAAAAGTAATACTGAAGTTGGGGTGGGGGTGAAGTCTCAATGTTTTCATTATTTGTCTCTGGTAGTCCACAGAGATCCAGTTTCCAATGACTTTGTGGATTACTTCTCAGCACTTAATTTGCCCCAGTAGGGAAATTAACAAATAATAACCACTGAAACACTGCTATTATGAGGATTACAGTACTGAAATAATACTGGTGAATTAATCACAACCTACATATTACTTCAACCACAGCCCAAGTACGGTCTTTCTAATACAAAACGTGCTATTAGAAAGTCAGATCCAAAAAAAATTAAGAAAAGTCTCAAAGACATTGACAGACAGCAAATTTAATAAAATAGGTGTCATAGAGGCATAAAGGAAAATTAACTTAGAAGCCTCAGGTTATATATAAGGATTATGCATTTTCACCTTTCTGACTCAAAAGCCTAGTCTAACTATACTTCCTCATTTGAGTGCCAAGCAGGAAGGCTCTTTAATGGACCATTTTAAAAGATAAATAAAGGTGGCAAATATAGCTGTACAATTTAGAAGCAAATTTGCTTTTCTTGGACTTTCAGGAGATGTTATCAAGCTGGTATTAGCAGCCTTAACCCCCCCCCAAAAAAAAAAAACCCACAACCAAAAACCAAACCACTTTTGAACACATTGTCTAAGATTCAGAACTGAATCATAGCTGACCCTCCGGTAAGCTTTCAGAGGCTGTAAATCACATGGGAGGAGTGTGTTGACCTTTCTCCTGTGAAGCTGCAGGCAGATTTAGACTGGTAGAGAAGGGTAGCAGCATGAGTCCTTACAGGCTCGGCCACCAGAGTTCCCCATCAGCAATACCTGTTGCTCTTATTAGGGGCCACTGACTCCAGTACAATTCACAGCAACCCTACAAACAACAGATCTGAATCCTGTCCTATACTGAAAACTTCACCATCTCTGACACACTAAAGACCATCACTGCATTCACTGTGTAATCCACCTGTAGAAGGGATTTCCTCTCCTTCACCATCCCTCCACCTTTCTAAGCATATTGTCCTTCTCCGAGGAATAGTCTCTCCTAGTAATATGCACAAAGTATTAGGTAGGGTAGAGGGACAGCGCAGGAGGGGAAGACCCTCTATGAAGTGGACTGATTCAGTGACTGGAGTAATCGGGATGTGATTGGCACAGGACAGAGCGGGGTTTAGGCTGTTGTACATAGGGTCGCAAACGACTCGACGGTACATAACAACAACAACATTAAAGACAAAGGTTCACCATCCTCACTTCCAATGAGCAATCTGGCCGCAGCTTTTCCAAGACGCATCTGTTTGTTCTTTTGGCAGATCATGGACTATTCAGTACTCTACTCCAGCACTCCAGTTCAAAGCCATTACTTTTTCTTCTGTCATCCTTACTCATTATCCAGTTCTAGATAGCACAGTAAGTGACTTAACTGTAATTAAGCCAATCAAACAAGAAAACTCCATAAATTTATAGAACTCCCTAAGAAGATAAGTGTCATCTATCAGAATAATGTAGTCCTGTCTTTGAACCACTCAATGTTGTTTCCATGACTTGTCCTTTAATCTTACAGTGAATAACCACTGTAATAGAGACATTTGCTAGATGTGAACAATAGCATTTCTAAGCTAACAGTGTTGACCACTTTCATCTATCTTAGGCCTAAACTAAGTTCTTAACAAACTATTTAAATTTTCAAAATAATTTTTCCCTTACTCAAGAAGAAATTTATCTTGAAAATCCTATTTGTCCAAAAACATAGCATTCACATGTAAGAATTCAAAATCTGTATCACAGTATTACTTAATCTAGCCTAATGAGGCATTGATATCATTTAACAATTACATTTTCATATGCAGGAGGTTCCTAGATTACAAGGAAATTCCATTCTTAAATCTGTCTTTAAGGGAAATTTGTACATATATTGGAACAGTTAGGTATAGTTTGTATATAATTTCAGTTAGTTTATGTAGCGTCATTTTTACGCATAATAAAAATACTGCCAGATACACAAAAACATCTATGCCATAACACCCTGGTAAATAACAATGTTTTAATATCATCACAAAGTAGCAGCCATTAATCATGAATCATGGTAAGTACCTTGAATTGTTATTATAACAGGCTTTACAGAGTTTCATTTGTAGCTACAAGTTGTATGTAAGTTGGACATTTATAACCTGGGGACTGTATTTAAAAAAAAAAAAATCAGCACCACTATATAGCAATCACCAGCTATCTATAAGACCTAACCACTCACTATACAGATAATATTCTAAATTTGAACTTGAAAGGAAAACCCATCAGTGTGCTGCTTGATTTCTTTAATCTATTCATGTAGGTTAATTACCTGACACTCATTAGGATGACTCTGAGCTTCTTTAAATTTCTGACCATATTAACCTCTCCAACTAATCCTTATTAAAAAAAATATTAAAGAGTGTTCATTGCTATTACAAATTAAATTTGAAATGATGAAACAATTATCAAATAAATGGGCTAGAAAACGAGGTTATGTGCATGAAAAGATTCAATGCATCAAATATTTTACCTCCCTTCCTATAAAATACAGGTGTTAAAGTCTATATTCAGGAAACGTACTTCAAGAAGGGTCCTTGAAAGAAATATCTTCATTTCATTCTTGTCCAACAGGGACACAAAACACTTCAAGTTAATCATTAAGTCTCATTCAGAAAAGTCTTATTTTAAACTAAACAACTGAACAAAAGATTCCACTAAATTCAGAATGTTTGCATGTAATAATTTAATGCTATGTGTCATATCTCATGTAACTCATTTGTAAATAAAACAGCTTAAAGCCACTTCCATCGAGTAGAGTCCAACTCACAGTAGCTCTCTGTCTAGTTTCTGAAGCTATAAATTTTTATGGGTGGAAATTTTTTATTCTATCTTTCTCTCATGGAGGGGCTGATGGATTCGAATCAATAACCTTCTGGTTAGCAGTCTGACATATTACCTACTATGCCACCGGAGCTCCTTAGAATAGTAGAAAGATGCTTATAAAGTACTGGTCAACAGCACAAAAGTATAAGATATAAATGAAATGTTACTTATAAAAAGGAAACCTTAATCATTTCAGTTTTAGGACAAAACAGGAAACTCAAAGACATTACTTTCACTTCTAGACAAACGTCATTTAAAATTATCCTGTGACCTTCAAAAATGTGATGTATCATTTCTGCTGGTTCCTTTTTATGGATGTTATCAGGTGTCAGTGATGGTACTTTGTATAGATAAATGTTCACTTGAGTTAAAATAAAGACTGGACTGGTAATACACTAAAGCCACAGAAAAGTTGTGATTCTGAGAGTGGAGTGAAATGACAGAATTATGAGAAAGAAATTAAGAGGCAAGGAGCCAGTGAGGACATGAATGTTTCAACATATGACATGAGGCTGAGACACTTAGTACAGACAGGGCTCTCAGAAAATGAAAACTGTCTTTTGTTAAATTTTTCTTTCAAACCTTCTAGCAATAACCTGGAAGGAAGGGGTTGGGGCAGAGAGCACAAGTAACCAATCCATTGCTAGAGAGAAAATAACTCCATTAAATTAACAATGTTAGCTGGGAAAAGTCTGCCCTTCACATTGAGAAAAATTTTAAAAATATATATATTCTCAAATGTAGTTGACAGCACTGGTTGGATTTCTTACCAAGTTCTCTGAGGATATTGTCCCAAAGATTCAAGAATATGAACAATCAATAATCTGGTCATCCCAACCTAAGGTACTTATTTCAGGAAATAATGATGGATGTTAAAAAAAATTAAACATATGACAACAATGTGGAAGAAGAGGAATACTGTAAAGGAGACTGGAGGGGGGAAGAGAGGCGAAGGAAGAAAATGCCCAGGAATCAATAAGTGAAAGCTGAACCTTGGTAAACCTTTGTTAAAATCACAATTCGAAAAATCATTTTATCACACTCTGTCTGCCCCTGCCCATGGTCTTCACAACCACCTGTTAGGCAACAGAGAACTAGACAATGGCCAAAGAGCACAGAAGAAGTATTGATACCTTTGAGTTGTAGTGCTAGAGAGGAATACTGAACACAGCTATGAACTGCCAAGAGAACTACTAGGTCGGTCCTGAAGAGAGGGAAGCCAAGATGCTCCTTGGAGGCAAAGATTTTGAAGCTCCATCTCCCGTGCTTTGGGCATGTTGCCAAGAGGGATCAGTCTTTGGAGAACATCATCTTACTTGGAAGAATGGAGGGACAGCGCAGGAGAGGAAGACCCTGAATAAACTGGATTGACACAGTAACTGAGATAATGAGAGTAGACGTATCAGAGACAGTGAGATCAGCCCAGCACAGAGCAGAGTTCTGAGCCATTGTACAAAGGGTTGCTATGAGTTGTGGTCAACTCGACTGCACATATTAACAATGTATAATCAGCAATGGAGTTGTTGGTAGGTGCTGTTGAGTCCAACTCACAGCAACTCAATGAACAACAGATCTACATCCTATTGTATCCTGTGCCATCCTCATCAGCTCTGACACACGTAAGCCCACTGGTGCAATCACTGAGTCAATTCTTCTCGTTGAGGGTCTTCCTCTCTTTCGTTGACCCTCTATCTTTGCAAGGAAGCTCTGGTGGCTTTCCAAGGAAGCTTACAGTGGTAAGGAGTTATGCTGACAATGCTAAGGTAAACTGTTCGAATCCACCAGCTGCTCCAAGGGTAGTTTCTTCCTGTGTGTTTTACTGTCTTTAAAAATCCTCAGGAATTCTGACTCTACATTACACAACTACTACTATTTTTCCAAGCTTGATTTCTCTCTCCAAGGAATAGCCTTTCCGAGCAACACGCTCAAAGTATCTGAAATGCAGCTTTATCCTCCTTGCGTCCATCAGTAGACACAGCAGCATGAGAAGCAAATGGGTTGAGATGCTAAAGTCAGATACCATGAGCTGTGATTATTGTTGGCTTTTACAACACTTCAGTCAGTATTTTGATCATGCTTAAGCACATCCTCCCCCAGAGAATGGTGAAAAGGGTAAGAGCAAACGGTGGTTCTAATCCAATGATTGCTCCACAGGAGAAGTAAAAGTGATCTTCTCCCATGCAATTAACAGCTTCAGAAACTCACGGGAGGTTCTGCTTGCAGTTGATTCTGACTCAAGGCAAGGCAAGTCTCTGAAGGAGACACTCTTGCTATGTATTCTTAAGGAGTCCTCCTGTGCAGTGGTTAGGGTACCTCACTGCTAACCAAAAGGTTGGTGGTACAAACCTACTATCTCCTCCAAGGGAGAAGGACATGACAATTGTCTTCCATAAACATTATATTATAGTCTTAGAAAGAATTTTTACAGAGGAAGATATTCGGAGGGCCAAGTTCGTAAGAGAAAAACTGGGATCAAGCGTAGAAGGCCTAGTCTACGGTACAAAGAGGCTACAAAATACAGCGAGAAATTGGTGAATGGGGTTTCTAAAGATTAAATTTCTGTGCTCACCAAAAACTTTTTCAAACAGGGTGAAAAGAAAACCTACTAAACTAGGAACAAACATTTGGCAACACCATCTCAGACAAGCGTCTCATAACAAAAGTTTACAGAATCCTATAGGGCCTCCGGAAGAAAAAGACTGTTAAACCAATTTCAAAATGGGCAAGAGACATGGAAACACTTTTCACAGAGGACATTCAGATGGCAAATAGACACATAAAGAAATGCTCCAAATCAATGGCAATAAGAGAGATGAAAATCAAAACCACGATGAGATAGCATCTCACTCCAGCAGCAGTGACAAAGTTTAACAGGATAGTAAGTAATAAATGTTGGAGAGGATGTGATGAGATAGGAACTCTTATACACTGTTGGTGGGATTGTAAAATGGTATAACCATACTGGAAGGCAGTTTGGTGTTTCCTCAGAAAAGTGAACACAGAAATTCCATATGACCCAGCTATTTCACTGCTTGGCATATACCCTGAGAAAATAAGAACAGAGGCACAAATGGAGACTGTACACCAATGTTCACCATTGCAAAAACATGGAAACAGCCCAAATGTCCAACCACAATCGAATGGATCAAGCAATTATGGTATATTCACACAATGGAATACTATACAGCATGCAGGAGCAACAATTCTGAAAATCACTACCTAACTTGGGATGAACTGGAAAGCATTATGGTAACTGAATTAACTCTGTCCAAAAAGGACAAATACTTCATAAAAATCATTATTATAGAATGTGTAGGATGATCCAAGAGGGGAAGGGAGGGAGCACAGGGGTGAGGACGGGCAGGGGGAGTGGTTAATCATAGGGATGCACAATTTGACAGGTGGAAGGAGGAGTGGGTAAAGGAAATAGGAAAGATCCTGTGTGAAAAACAATGCAAACAAATTCTGTGAGTAAATTGCTATTTTGTTGTTGTTGTTATGTGCCGTGGAGTCGCCTGTGACTCATAGCGACCCTATGTACAACAGCCCAACACTCTGCCCTTTTCTGTGCCAATCTCACTATCTCTGACACACCTGCCTCCATAACCTCTGTCATTGAATCAATCCATCTCATAGAGGGTCTTCCTCTACTGTGCTGTTCCTCCACCCTCCCAAGCATGACATCCCTCTCCCAGAACTGGTCCCTCCGTGCAACATGCCCAAAGTACATCAGAAGAAGCTTCAGAATCCTTGCCTCCAAGGAGCAGCCCGGCTTCACCCTCGCCAGGACAAATCTGTTTGTTTTCCTAGCAGTCCATGGTATATTCAATACTCTCCTCCAACACCACAGCTCAAAGGCATCAATTCTCCTTCTATCATCTCTAGTCAATGTCCAGCTCTCTGATGCATAGCAAGTGATTGCAAAGACATATAAAATAAAAATTTTATTTAAAAAATATAATAAAATAAATTTTAGTTCATCATCATCATCATCATCAACAAATTATAGTCTTGGAAATCCTGTGAGGCAGTTCTTGTCTGTCCCATTGGCTCATCACTAGATGGAATCAATTCAACAGCAATAGGTTGAGTTTATTTACTCGTCACAATCTCAGGCATGCAAACTATTTCTACTTGTGAACTAACTTAATGGTTGGTGATTCAAAAATCGCCTAGCAAGGCCAGAGAAGAAAAAGCAGCCTGGGAATCAGCTTCTTTAAAGGTTACAGTCAAGTGGAAATCCACTCAACTGTAACAGATATCTGTTCAGTTTATTATCATTCCTGTGAACCCCTAATCTAACCAATCACTCATTCATTATCACCCACTCAAAGCTGACCCACATCTGACCCTCCATCTGGTTTCTGGAGGTTTTAAACTGGCCCTGGAAGACACTGTCCATCTTTTTCCACAGGAATTGGTGGCGGATTCAAACCACTTGCCTTCGGGTTGGCAAGGCAACTCCCAACAGACTATACTGTCAGAGCTAATAAATGCTACCTCAGTCTCTGCTGCAAAAAGGAAAACATTAATTCTTTCTACAAAATGAGGTGTCGAAACATTACAAAGCACTGTGGGATGCAGCATCAGAAGTCCTCAGAAAACCGAGCCAACAAATCAGAGAGGTCAATTTCCCATAGTCAAGTCTCCAGCTACTTTAATTCACTAAAAGCCTAAAATTACTGCCTTTATATATACATAGAATCACAAATATAAGTGCTCCCTGTAATTATTTCTCTTGATAAGCTTAACTTACTTGAAATAGGTTGTTATAGTTGGGGGTTGGGTGGTGTTTTTTTTACAGTGAATCTATGCATACTTTTCCACCAAACCCCAAAAGTCGACAAAAGGTGGCCCCCTATGTGATCATCAGGCTTCATCTTCAAACTAGGAGGTTCACACACCATTTTATTATCATCTCTGTCCCCATTCCCCACTACTCCAAAACACCCTTGGTTTTGTTTATGCATTCTTCACAGGCTGGCTCCTTTACTACACAGTTAAGTCCTACTCCAACACTTCAGTATATGTCAAAAGAGAAATAAACTGAAACAAAATGGAAAGATGGAAGGAAAAAATAAAAAGAGGCATCCGAAGTGGCTCATGGCTGTGGACTGCCGGGACCGGGTGATGTAAGGACGGAGCACAGGAAGCTATTCTGACTATGTGTGAGTCGGAAACATTTATGACAAGTTTGTGACAATTAAAAAAGGAGGAGGGTGTGGTTATCAGACAACAATAATCTGGAACATTATATTCTTTTATCTCATGATTCCATAATTCTAATTATGTATTAAATTCAGTCTCTGTTACAAACAAAACCATCCCCAAGACTCATTATAGTCATCTATTGTTTTTATTCAATTGTCTTTGCCCCAATACTCTGAAAGCTCCATGACGACAAAGTGCGTGTCTTGCTCGCAGCTTCTAGCATGGCACCTGCAAAGAATCAGCTGCTCAGAAAAATAGTCTGCTGAATAAGTGAATAAAATCCTACTTCTTTGTTTCACTGAAGAATTCAAATCGAGCCCAATAGCACAGCAAAACTGTCCAAGACTCTTAATTATTACAAAAAAATAAGACAAAGCAAGAACAATTGAAATATATTCTCTTTTTGCCCACATGACATGAAACAAAGAAAAGGGACTCTGAAGAATGTCATTTCCCCAGCATTATTTTTTTTAAAGGACTGCTTTTAATGAGATGAAAATACAATGTCCCACTGCTTAATAACCCATTCAATGCAGCCAAGTAGAAATCCTGACTCCTGGTGACTCTTCACAAGATTTCTAAGACTCAAGATCTTGATGAGAAGACACTACTCATCTTCTTCCCAAGGAGCAAGTGTGGATTTGAACCACCCTCTGTTAGCAGCCCACTCCGTAGAATACTGTTTCAGTATGTATTCTGCACAGCTCTCTTTTGTTTGCCACCCATCTTCTCCCTTCTTCATCCCTGCTCACACTAATACCAACATTCCACAACACCGGCAATCTCATCAGCATTTGGGAAAGGAAACAAAAACGGTAGACAGGATGGAGAAGAAACTAACTGGTAACCATGGTGTGAACACAATATTCCCAAGAGTGCTAATTCATGCCAAGATCTTCAACTCAATTTTTCATCAATACTTGGCTTCATCATAGGATTGACCATTAATGCTTTAAACAAAGATGAGCTCCTACTGCCTAAATATAGCCCCTGGGGAAGAAACAGGGAATGACACTGGAGAGAGACTATTACTCTATTTTCAAGAAAGTGATGTCTTCTTGTCATCTCAAGTAGTCAATCTGAGTCGATTTTCCTACAGAAACTGTAATGTCCCTATGAAACTCCGGAGGGAGCTCTTGTGGTCTAGTGGTAAGGAGTTGTGCTGTTAATCCTAAAACACAGGATTCAAATCAACTAGCTGCTCTACCAGAGAAAGACAGTTTCCTCCCATGTGATTTACAGCCTCAGGAGGTTTAACTAACTCTGTTATGAGTAAGTTCCAACTAGTCAGCACTTCACAACAAGAAACAACTGTGGTGGCACAATCTGGAGCATGTTTCACTGCTAACCAAAAAGTGACATGTCTCTGGTGCTTTAAAGCCACTAGTTGTTGCTATTATTGTTGTTGTTGTTGTTGTTGTTATGTGCCATCGAGTCGTTTGCGACTCATAGTGACCCTATGTACAACAGCCCTAAACTCGGCTCTGTCCTGTGCTGATTGCTCTGTCTCTGACACTCCCATCCCCATTACCCCAGTCACCAAATCAATCCACCTCCCAGAGGACTTTCCCCTCCTACGCCTGCCCTCCAATCTCCCAAGCATGATGTCCTTCCCCAAGGACTGGTCTCTCATTACAACATGACCCAAGTATGTCAGACGAGCCTCAGAATCCTTGCCTCCAAGGAGCAGCCCAGTTTAGCCCTCTCTAGGATGAATCTGTTTTCTCAGTAGTCCATGGTACCCTCAATACTCTTCTCCAGAACCACAGCTCAAAGGCATCAATTCTCCTTCTATCCTCCCTAGTCATTGTCCAACTCTCTGATGCATAACAAGTGATTGCAAAGACCATGGCCTGTATCAGACGCACCTTAGTCTCCAGAGAGACACCATTGCTCTTCAGTTCTTTGAAGAGGTCTCTAACAGCAGACTTTCCCAAAGCCACTAATAGCTCCATGAAAGGAAGATGGGCACTCTGCTTCCATCAAGACGTACAGCTTTGGAAACCCCAAGGCGGGTTGCTATGAGTCAGAACCAACTCAGTGGTGTCAATTATGGAACAATTTAGGAACCCCAAAAGGAATTTCTGGGCTGATGCAGTATCTGATCATTTCATGCATCAAAGAGCAACTGTGCAAACAATTTGTAGAAATTCCAAAAAATGAACTTTTTTTAAATGGAGACCCATGTCTCTAAGGAGTGGAAACATCCATTGCCAGGTCACTGCGGTCAGTGTTTGGATTCTGACCTTACAGCCAAGAATGGTGAAGGAAAGGAAATTAAGGCACCAGATGAAACCATTTCACACACACACACAGCGTAAGAGTGGAGACCTTTACCTTTCATCATATCTGTGTTATTTACTGATATTATGGGATTTCAGGTGCTTTTATATTCTTCTTTATGTTTTATTTTCTGACACTGAGCATGTATTACTTCTATAGGTCAAAGAATAAAATAGCCACAGATAGAGCTCTATAAAAGAAAAGAAAATAGGAAAATATTGCTTGCACTTTGGAATCATGTTCCTAAAACTCCATGGTGATGAGCAAGTGGTGATTAGAGAGTTAAGGGTTACAGGTGACAGTTGCATATTTCCAAGTATGAGCTCTGAATTTCCCATATGAAGTTGGGCTCAACACTTGCTTACTCCTCACCCCTTGCTAATTAACCTGAAAATGGAGTTAAAGGTATAGATATAAAGATAGGCTTAATCTACATAAGGTCCTTGGCACCTTTCAGAATGCAGACAATTTTTCACACTTGGTCCCTACAGGAATTGTCTCTGATCACTTGTTAATATTAATACTGTATATAATTTAAATGGTACCTTTTAGGTGTTGCTGTTAGGTGCCATCGAGTCACCTGTGACCCATAGCAAGCATTATGTACAACAGCTCTGAAGCCTACCCTGTCCTTAGCCAGTCTCACTGACTCCAAAACACCAACTCCCATTGCCCCAGACACTGTATCAATCTATCTCATCTGGGGTCTTCCTCTCCTGCTCTCTATCGTCCACCCTTCCGAGCATGATGTCCTTCTCCAAGGACTGGTCCCACCTGGCCACATGCCCAAAGAATGCGAGATGGAGCTTCAAAATCCTAGCCTCCAAGGAGATACTTAGTTTCAACCTCTCCAAGATAGACTTGTTTTCCTGGTGGTCCATGGTATGTTCAAAACTCTTCTACAGCGCCACAACTCAAAGGTATCAATTCTCTTCTTTCATCCTTAGTATTGTCCATATCTCTGAAGCACAGCAACTAATTGTGAAGGTCATGCCCTGTTTCAAGTGTACCTTAGTGTCTAGTCTGTCATTGTTTCTTTCCAGCACTCTCGAGAGGTCCCTAACAGTAGATTTTCCCAATACAATTTGTCTTTTGTTTTTCTGACTGCTTGTGCTACAGTGTTGATTGTGGAGAATAGCAAGCTGTAATTGTTAACAACCTCAATCTCCTCTTCATCTGTCATGATGCTGCCAGTTGGCCCAGTGGTGAGAAACTTTGTCTTCATGAAGTTGAGCTTCAACCCATATTGAAGACTACAGTCCTTGACCTTCTGCGGCAAGTCTTACCTTTTGGGTAAGACTATGCAAATAAGAGGTATGAATGCTCATGTGGATGATGAATCTTTTAAGCATTCTACCAGCCTTCAATGTAGCAGGCTCAAAGACAGAAGAAAATGGTAATCTCACTAGTATCAAAACGAAGAACCAGAAAGTTCAGTACATCCTTTGGACTTGATACTCATGTAAAAATTAAAAACAGAGAGGGGAGACAATAACCTGGAAAGTGACAGTGGTGGTAGTGAGAACTAGAGACAAGTGCTGATCTGACCAGTGGAACCAAAGCCAAGAGACTTTTGGGTCCAGGTTTACTGGCAGGGATGATATTGTGTTATTAAGTATTGTCAAAGCAGGAGTGGCATCCACTTCCTAAACAACATGCCTCGGGAAACTCTATGAACTTTGATAAATGATGATAGTTATAGAAAGGCTTCAGGCCTTTTGTCCATAGGGTCACTATGAGTTGTGCTCTATTTGATGGCAATCAACAACAACGACAATCAGAACCAACCCAGAGTTGACACTCCAGTGCATTTTCAGAGGCAGTAAACTACAACAGAGGAGAATTCTCATCTTTCTCCAGCACAGCAGCTTGTGGAGCTGAACCATGTGACTTGGGATTGGCAGTGCAACTCCTTGCCATAAGCCACCAGAGCTTCCTGCAGGAGTAGGAGCGGCACATAATTGGTAGAACTAGGAGAGCTTGGTTGTACCTTCCCTAAGCAAAGCAAAGGACAAGATTACAAGACTGCAGAAAAAAATAAAAGCTTCCTGTGAGAATGGCTAAGAGGAGAATTTCCTAACAAAAGAATTGTATCGTAAGTGTTTCCAGCCCAAATACTATATCCAGCTGAATAATGAGTGTTTCCAACATGTTACTTCCCTTATAATCACCACAGTCATGAGTATTATGAGCTCCGAATGGCCACTGCAATGAATTCTTGATCCCAAAACTAAAGTAGTACCGGTCATAGAAGGGAAGGTTAGCATAATGATGGCAGAAGACGGTATGGAGCCTGGGTGGTGTATGATCTTACAGGAATTGTCCTTTTGACACTGTTGTTTTTGATAGGGATTCTTCTCCTCTGTAAAGTTGGTGGGCATGTGATACTAGCAACCACATGGCTGCTATGCTGTTTTTACAGTTAGTGTCATATCATTACAGGGTATATCTTAAACATGCTACCTTTGTAACAGATAAAAATAACAGATTAGACAAGAGAAAAAGAGGAATAAATGATAAATGCTGCCAGAGTATTACCAAGAAAACACGGAACACCAAGGTTGGAGAATGTGAGATAGTATTTTCTCCCTGGATCAAGAGGAAACAAGAACCTTCCTTGAGAGTTGACATCCTGAATTTCAACTTCCAAACAGTTCAAGGCCACCATCAGCTGCTCGGTGGGAGAAGGATGGTCAATCTTCTCCTGTACAGTTAGCTGCCTCTGAAAACCCACTGGACGGTCAACTATGGGTTGGTTCTGACCTGATGGTACCCAACAAGACTCTTAAATGGTGATAAAATACTTTTCCCCCTTCTCTGAAAATCACCTACTTATTGTGTGTGCTCCAACAGTACTAAGAAACTAAGAGGTCTAATAAAATTATACATAAATTGCTAAATACTCTAAGACTATAATCAAGATAGCAATCTTGTTTAAGTTGGAAGTTATTACTATAACTTTGGAGAATTAAGAGTCGGAAAAGTCTACCTTTTTAAAGATGAAAAGCAGGTGAAGGATTGCATACAAGGGCTCAGATAAAATGCATTTATTGATCAATTTCACAATAAGCAAACTTCTGTGTGATGGCAGTTACTGAAAAATACTGCCACTTATTTGCCATTGTTCCACAATTACCATTTTCAACACACACAAAGGCATATATGCGTGTGTATACATACACACTCACTCTCCTCTCCTCTCCTCTCCTCTCCCTCTCCCTCTCCCTCTCCCTCTCCCCTTCTTCTCTCTCTCTCTCTCTCTCTCTCTCTCCTGCTAAATAAAGGAGATTTCCCCCTTGCTGGGGAACCTCAAAATAGGCTGAAGGCTCTGTTTCTGTTGTTGTGTACCATGGAGTCGATTCTAAGATCCAGTGACCCTGTACGACAAAATGGATTCCCATAGTTTCCTAGACTAAAATCTTTATGGGAGCAGATTGCTAGGTCTTTTCTCCCACAGATTTGTCAGTGGCTTTGAACCACTGAATTTCTAATTAGCAATTCATTGTTTAACCACTGAACTCAGCAGTGGTATCACCAGGTTCTTAGAGCCTAGCTGTCCATGGTGTTTTGCTGTACTTTGTGCAAGACCCAATTTTGTGTTTGAATAATTATCACCACAGTCTTACCTGCAGAAACTGAAGTGTTTTATTCTACTTAAGATCTAGATAAAAATATCCCATGAACATGGAAAGAACCCATATGTCTATCAATTTATGAAATAATAAGCCAACTCTGGTATATTTATTTGACAGTAACAAATACTGATACATGTTACAGTAGGAATAAAACTTGAAAACAGTTTGCGAGGTGAATGAAGTCAGTCACAAGGAAGGTCATACTGCATGATTCCATTTATGTGAACTCTCCAGAATAGGCAAATCGAACACACCATTTATTACCTTAGCCTCTGAACTCTAAAAGGGCATTACTTTGCTACCCGTTGAATTGGCAGCTACTGTTCAAATTTCCCTACTGATAAGCCAAATGGTCCATCTGGCCATTTTTGGTTGGTTTTTTTTTAAATTTTTTATTTTATTTTATCAATTTTTGTGTGTGTACGTTCAAATCAGATCTGACTGGTACAGGAGAAGATTGTCCCTCCTTCTCCATCACAGCATCTGGTGGATTCGAACCGTGCACCTGTGGGATAGCAATGCAGTTTCTTGCCACTAGGCCACCAGAGTCCCCTTAGTCCATCTGTCTTAACATGCAACATGTAAAAGGTTTCACTTGAAGTTAGAAAGCACAGTTAAAAAAGTAAAGTAAGCAGGAAGTAGCTAAGAGAATACGGCATCCCCTTTTCCTTTTGAATCAGGGTGAAGTCTCTCTCAAGGAGGAGTGATAGGGAATGGCAAGGGACACACTGACAAAGAAGATTAATCAGAACTGGCTTTGACAAGCACTGTGGCAATTGGACAATTAAAAAACA
>NW_006399825.1:10874179-10878302 GCF_000299155.1 Elephantulus edwardii | reverse complement strand
AAAAAAAAGTAAAGTAACAATGGTCCAGGATCAAGAAGGCAGGAAAGAGTGAGAAAGACCACTAATGGGGGCAGCATCTCTTTTTTGTAGTGATAAAAATGGTCTGGATTTAAATAAAGGTCATGAATGCAAAACTCTCTGGACTTACTCAGAGCCAATGAATTGTACACTTTACTGTGGAGGAACTGCACAGGATGTGAATTATTTCTCAATAAAGCTGTTATTAAAAAATAAACTTAATATAAAACCATGGGGAAAGGTATAAATGCAAACAGAATTTCAAATTATAAAAAATATTCTAAGAGTAAACATAGATAGAATATCTGACTTTATAAAGATAAGCTTGTTTTCCTCATTGGGTATTATAAATAAACCAATTGCTATTAAAAGGCTTTCCAAGCAAAATTTTCTGTGTGACTTTCCTACAAACAAAAATAGAGTCCCATATTACAAAAAGAATTCTTTGAAATAGGGGTTAAACATACAGATCAGATTATGCCCCTTTTCTTCCACTTGGTCATAAGTATATTGTATTTAAGCTAATTTCACAAATGCCCAGGGGAAAATGAGGGCCATGCTGCCTATTCACTGCTGAAGACAGAAATCAGCACAGCATTTTTACAAAGTGTCCTAAAATGATGTGGTCCCCCAAGAGCCTTGGCCAAGGGCCATCTCCCTGGACTGCTTTGACTGCAGAGGTCACAGAGGAGTCACCAGTTGCCCCATTTGCCCTCCCAACAGGTTGGCATTTCAGCCATACTTAAATGGTCAGTGTCCACCTTTCCACGCCCTTCAGATCACAAAACTGCTAGTATTTATAAACAAATGACATTGAAATTACCCATTATTAGTACTTTGTGACATATATGCTTTTTTAAAAAGTCAACTTTAGCACACTAAAAGGAAAGAAAACATTAAATAGTAATCCCAAAATCCACTTTTAGGGTAAAATGCATGTGATTATATACAGATGCATCATTTTTAATTCTTCTTGACCAAACCAGTCCCCGGAAATTAATGATAGGCCAACCAAAAACGTATATTAAAAATTGAGAAATGTTACCCAAACCTTGTAGGTTTATAAATGAGAACACACTCTCAACGAGATACAGTTATAAAATTAAAATGCAGGGATTTGTTTTAAATAATTCCCCCATCCTTCCAAAGTCTGACACTTGGACACACCATTTGCTTATGAACCTTAGCCCCTGAGTCTCAAAGGACATTCTTTCACTCTACCATTGAGCTGGCAGCTATTGTTCTAATTCCCCTACTGATGAGCCAAACAGTTAATCTGTTTTAACACACAATGCATAAAAGGTTTCATTTCAGTCCAGAAAAGAGAAAGAGACACTTATAATCACTGGGCATTCATAGTTGAATGACAGCTAAACATAAAGGAACATCAGGCAGGCAGCCATCTGGAAAAAAGCTGGTATTCTTTCATATTATCTGTTCTCAAACCTTTAAGACAAAAGGGTCAGAGGTTGGCCCAAGACTTCCATTTAGTAAGATGCTCATTTCAAATCCAAGGCCATTAATAAACATTCTGTCAGCCCCCCAATAAAAGACAATCAGCTTCCCTTCCATTTCGCGCATTCTGAAAGACGGCTTCGTAATAAACATATACAGTCACACTTAGAATTATTTTATTTGCTAAGATAAATTGTGTGTGCCTGCTTAGAAGTAGTACTTTTTTAATATTCAATTAAAGAGCAACATAGCTTAGTGGGTATTAATACACAGTAATTGCAACATTCATTTTAATACAAAAGAAAAAGTAAATAATCAAATTTGTGCTCATTATTAAAATTTTATTTTTCCTTTTTTACATTATCAAACCCCAACTAGAGATATTCATTACTAAATGCTGAGCCAAAGCATTTTATGGGGAAGAAATCTATCATTAGAACAAAATTAAATTCTATCTTGCATATACAACTTAATAATAGCTTTTAATTCTCATTCTTGTCATTGAATACTCGGGGTTTTATTTGGAAAATACAGGGATTCAGTTTTCCCTAGGAACTTAAAGGTCAAATATTGTGATTATTTCAACATTAATTAGAGGTATCTCGGAACATACACACATTCATGTACTGTGACAGTTTGTTTATGAATCGCTGTCCTTCTAAAAGGAGGTTCTGGTAACTGGTAAGTTCCATTTTCCTAGACGCATCCCTATTCTTCTGGCTGTGAGCAATGTCTTCTCTCACTGCTGGAACTGGCACAAAACAAAGAGGCTCTTCATGGAATGTTCCCAGCCTTTTCTCCCAGCTGCTGGCCATGAGAGTCTGCCTCTCACCAGCCACACCCCCAGCACAGAGCTGAGGGAGGACTCATAGTGATGGGTCTAGCGTCACCACCCACATCAACAACAATCAAGGCGAGCATCCATAAACAGAGTCTCTATTTGCATGACATTCCAACCAACATTTCCTCACACAGCCAGCCACCTCTAAGCAGAAAAACAAGATGAACTCATCCCGTTTCACACATGTGAAATGAAGCAGGCAGGGGCAGAGACTTGCTTAAAATTTGAGTTGATACAAGACAGACTAGAAAGGAGGACTCCAGAGAACTATGAGCAGGTCCTCCCTCTCCCATCCCATTCCACCTTGCCCCCCCAATCCTTACTGTTGAGACCAGGGACTATGCTGCGCTTCTTGTCCACCAGATCTCCCACTCCACCCCCCAGCCCCTGTTACTGAACCTGTGGAGAAACAGCAGGACTGAGCACTACAGGATGTACCAACCCACTATCTGCTCTTCTCACTGTGAAGAACTTTCTGGAAGCTCGGTCAACAGCCAATTGCAAGAAGCCGCTCACAGGCCAACCAACAGAGTCAGAGGCAGAATAACTGGGATCATATGACTCCAGCAGGAGTCTACTTCTGCCTAAGGCAACTAGACATCCCAGTTTACAAAGACACATTTTGTTTACACCTGTAATGCAGACATAAATATTAACTCACTCACTCACTCACTATGGAGTCAGAATCCAATCATAGCTGATCCTGCACTAGGTTTCCGGCTGCAAATTGCATAGAAGGAGACTGTCCATCTTTCTCCTGCAGAGCCACTGGTGGGTTTGAGTCACCAGACACACGAGCCGTCCATGTTCTCCAAAAACAAAAACCTAGAGAAAGATTCCCACACAAAAGGGGAACTGAACTAGGTAATTTCCAATTTTGAATGTGACGACTGTAGAAGAACAAAAGAAAAATAACAGTTTAAAAAAAAAAAAAAAGGAGAAACAACTTCCTTCAGGGTCTGTATGTCCATTGGGAGAAGAGGGAAATAAGAGGTTTCTCTTTCAACTTATGTATATTTTTAAAGCAAACAGGAATTCATTCTGACACATAATTCCTCATATAAAATTAAAAGGCACCTTTTTTCATAAAAGTATTCTGGAATAATATTAATTTTAAAATGAAGATTAAGAAGAATTATGCAAAGTAAATGAAATTACCAAATGATGGCAGTACCTCAGAAAACCACAAAAGAAACACAAAGCCCCAATGGAACTATTTGCATTTCAAATACTGGAGGATGAACTACTTCAGGAATCAAAGTAAAAATTTAGCAGAAAATGATGGTGAGGGCCTCCCCCCAAGATGAGTTTATCTGATTCAGTACTTGAACTTAATACATAGGTCATCTGCTCACTCCAGGAATTTCACTGTTGTGATAATAACATTAGTGTGTTATGACAGGCCAGCTTCCCCTCACTATGCATAGGATAAGCTGGTTCCTATAACTCTCACATATTGTTTAACTAGTTCTGGGTGAAAGAGTTGTAAATCTGAAAACACTAAGAGAGTCTAGGTCCAATTCAATGCCTTCTACTCCGCAGCATGAGAGGCAAGTGGTGTGAGACACTGAAGTCAGATACCACGATTTGTGATTATTGTTGATTTTTACATCACTTCAAGCAATAGTATGATAAACCTAAGCACACCTTCTCTCAGAGTTCTGGTGAAAATGATTATAGCAAATGGGGTGGGGGTGGGGAGGGGTGGATCAAGATGACCCAAAGCCAACTCTTCTCTCTTACAGTGCAATAGAAAACAACATACATTTGAGCTGAATGAACTTAATTTTGGAAATTCAGGGCTTTTTT
>NW_006399825.1:10862438-10873844 GCF_000299155.1 Elephantulus edwardii | reverse complement strand
GCTCAAGTGGCTTTCTCCACTTTCTTAGAAGCTACTTCTTGTATTCAAATATCCTCATAAAGCAATCCAAATATCTTTATTTTGATTATACAGGAACTCAAAAGTGAAAATGTTTATCAACAATTCCATTTATCTGTGGACAAGTCATTGCCTACAATGAACTAAAGACTCCTGAAAGTAATTAAGGGATATGAGGAATACAAAATTATTTTTTTAAGAGGAGTCACTGAAATTTTAAATAATGTTCCAATCTGAGCAGCTTTAACCATCATAAAATAGTTTTTAATCTTCCTTACGCCCTATAAAGATAAGATTTATCCTATAAACATCTCTCTCATAATGAACTTTCAGGATTTTCCATATGTCTTCTTTCTTACTGGTATACTCTCTATGGTGCCAACATTCTATTTCGGTATTTTTAAACAATTACAGACATGCACACAGATTTCTATACACTCATGAGAACTTCTTAAAATGTTGTTATTCCTCTGTTTTATCACAGTCATATACTATGGCGCTCTCGAGGCCTGCCTAGTGGTAAGGAGCTGCACTACCAACCCAAAGGCACATGGTTTAAATCCACCAGATGCTCCATGAGAAAAGACAGGCAATCTCCTGCCATGCAATTCATAGCCTCTGAAATCCCACTGGAGCGATAACTGTGAGTCAGTTCCAACTGGACAATACCTAATACTAACAACATATACTGTAGTCCAGAGCATCTGGGGGTTTGCCATTATCCAGTACCACTATGTATTTCAAAAAGAAAACATTCTTCAGTCCACAAGGGTTGTTTTTTTCTCCCTAAGAACAGATAATAGAATTAAAAATATACTATTTTTATCTACTTCAGTCACATGTGTTTTCAAAATTAGGTAATGCTACACAATTTCAGACCTATTATATTTAATATTTACTATTAATAATGCATGTGTTATGTGAAAATATAACTTCTTCCAAGCACTGAAAACAATCTAATTAACTACAAGATAATGGATGTACTATGAGCTGCTTCTTTGGCAAACCATCCTTGTGGATTTGTTGGGAAGAAGGAGATTTATTGTGCTATAAATTCCATGTTCTTCTTGATGGTGAGAGCTACCTAACTGTGGATTCAGTCTGGGGAGGGGACGTCAGAAGACATTACTGAGATCTGTGCTAGCAATGCAAGCAAAGCAGCTCGAAATTGGGAACCAGTGCTAACCCTGTCTCTGCAACTTCCTCGCTGGGAGCCCGGGGGTAGCATTTAATCTCTCAGTGTTTAAGTAGCATCATACTCAAAACAGAGAGCAGTATTAGCATTTAATTACTCTTGCCACAGTTCAGTGAGATAGGTTAAAATAGACATAGGTCCTCAGATTGTGAATTACAGAATATTAACCACTGATACTAGTGTCCAACTGGGAGCTTGCTGCTGAAAATACCCTGATGCCACCGGTACTGTGAGCTCAAGTCCCTTTGCTACCATTATTGATTAAAAGTGTCAGGTATGCATTTATGATGGTATTAATCAGAGTGCCATTAGAAAGAAAATATGGTACTGCATTTATTTTAATAACGCTCCTTTTATGACATCAGGCTCATTATCCAAGACTAAAGAATGCAAAGCTCTACAGGGGAGCTACTGTTAGAACAGCAGGGTGGCATGGCTCAGCTCCACTGGGTGCAGAGCACTTGGCCCATCAGGCAGAACAAATAAAGCGTGCTCTATGAAATTCCCATTTGTCTTTAAAGACGTCTTTAAATGATAGAGTAAAGCAGACCCCTCATCTCATCTGCATACAAGGGATCATCAGGCTTTAGGTAATATAACTAGAAAGTAATGAGCAGTCCTCAAAGGACTAAACGCCTCATCAAATTATCAATCTTTTTTTTTTGGGGATTGGGTTTTCCCATATATTTTAGAAACAGAACACATTGAGCAATGAAGAGATAGGGATCTGAACCATCATAAATAAAAATGTTAGCCAAACACAGACATCATTATCAAAATTAATTCAATGAGGGAACTCGGGTATCATAGTGGGTAGGGAACTCCATTGCTAACCCAAAGGCATGTGGGTGCAATCCATCAGTTGTTCCAAGGGACAAAGATGGTCAGTTTTTCCCCATCGGATTTACAGTCTCTGAAAACTCACTAGAGGGTTGGCTATGTGTCAGTCAATTTTAACTCAATAACACATAACAATAACAAAATATTAAAGATGTCGCTTGCTACAGAAAGTCAAGGGCTGCAGCCTTAAATATGGATTGAAGCTCAACATCAAGAAAACCAAGATTCACCACTGGGCTGATTGGCAGCATTATGATAGACGGTGAAGAGATGGAGATTGTTAACAGCTTTAGTTTGATTAGCTCCACAATCAACACTCTTGGTACCAGCAGCCAGGGAATCAAGAGACGAACTACATTCGGGAAAGTCGGCTGGCAGGGACCTCTTCAGAGTACTGAGGAGCAACGACATCAATCTGAAGACCAATGATCCAGGCCATAGTCTTGGCAATTGCTTGTTAGGCATCAGAGAACTGGACGATAACTAGGGATGATAGAAGGAGAATTGATGCATTTGAGCTTTGGTGTTGGAATATACTAGGCTGAATATACTATGGACTGCCAGGAGAACAAACAGGTTCATCCTAGAGAGGGTAAAACCAGGCTGCTCCTTGGAAGCAAGGATTCTGAGGCTTCGTCTGACATACTTTGAGCATGTTTAAGGAGGGACTGGTCCTTGGAGAGGGATATCATGCTTGGATGGGTGGAGAGACAGAGAAACAGAGGAAGACCATGGATGAAATTAACTGATTCAGTGACTGAAGTAATGAGGGTAGGTGTATCAGAGACAGTAAAGCTGGTAAAGGATAGAGAAGGTTTTGGGTCTATTCTATGAAGGGTCACTATAAGTCGCAAAAGATTCAATGGAACACCATAACAACAACAAGAAGAAGACAAAGATTCTCACTACTGGCCAATTGGCAGCAGCACCATGATAGATGGAGAAGAAATTGAGGTTATAAACAGCTTCAGATTGCTCGGCTCCACAATCAACACTCCTGGCACCAGCAGTCAGCAAATAAAAAGAAAAATGCATTGGGGAAAATACGCTGTCAGGGACCTCTCCAAAGTACTGAAAAGTAATGATGTCAGTCTAGAAACTAAGGTGCACCTAATCCAGGCCATGGTCTTTGCAATTACTTGCTATGCATCTATGCATCAGAGAGCTGGACAATGACTACAGATGACAAAAGAATAGATGCCTTCAAATTTTGGTACTGGAAAAAAGTCTTGAACATACCATAGACCACTAAGAAAACAAATAGGTCTGTCTTGGTCAGGGTGAAACCAAGTTTCTCCTTGGAGGCTAGGATTTTGAAGCTCCATCTCACATACTTTGGCATGTGGCCAGGAGAGACCAGTTCTTGGAGAAGGACATCATGCTCAGAAGGATGGAGAGACAGAGAGCAGGAGAGGAAGACCACAAATGAGATGGAATGATACAGTAACTGGGTCTATGGGGATTGTTATGTCGGAATTAGTGAGACTGGCTCAGGGCAGGGTTCAGAGCTGCTGTACATAGGGTGGCTATGGGTCACAGGCCACTCGAGAGCACATAACAACAACAGCTTTCAATCATATCACTCATGGAAATTGACAGAAAATGTTACCCTCTTACATGGTAATGATTGTAATAATGTTCACTTACTCTCCCACAACTTACAAAGAAAAATTCCCTTGAAACCTTTATGAGAAGCACCAAACTCAAGGGGATTTTGACAACATAGTCTACAGTGAGTTGACAGCTAATTCAAAGGCCATGCATCTCCTGCAGCTTCAATCCATAAGCTGCTCGAAGGGGGAAAGACGGGCAGTGTCCTCCCAGTAGGAATTTCAGTCTTGGAAACCTGAGGGAGTCAGAATGAACTCAAAGTCAGTGAGTGTGTGGCCCAAACTCTTAAGAGAGTTCCATGAGAAGCACAGTCCCTCACTATCATAGAAAGAACACCCCTTAAAAAAAACAAAACAAAAAAAAAAACCTTTTGGGCCCTTAAAAATAAACAAAAAACTTTGGGGCAAAAAAAAAAAAGAAAGAAAGAACACAGAGCTGGACAATTATTGCTTGTTCCCAGTCTATTCCTTCCTCTGCTCTGGAACCAGAATCAAGTCGTTTGGTTAATAGAAATTACTAGTGTTAAGAAAGAAAATGAAACACACAGACACACACAGACACACACACACACACACAGAGAGAGAGAGAGAGAGTAAGTGAGCTAGGGAAGAGGGAGGGAAGTTGAGGGACTTTAACTCTTCTCTCCTCTACTTCAGGTGACATTTCCAGGTCCCATTACACATTCATCTCCCTCCAGGCAGCCCCACTATGATTCTCGAGCTTTTTATGGTTGCACCAACTTCTGGAACCCAGCACCACCACCAGCAAGTCTCCCCAGTCCTGCAGAGACGAAGTGGCTTCCTGCTGTTTTTGGTCACTGAGTGGGCTCACCATCTCCAGTTTACTTTCAACTCTTGCATCAACTGTATATACAATGAGTTATTTAAAATTTCCTTTGTTTATAAGGCCTGGAGTGGTTGCTAAGAGTCCTGAGCTAAGAGTCCAGACCTTTATTCATTGAATCTTATCTCTGCTTTTAAGATATGTGACTTTTAAAATATCTACATTTTCTCAATGATAATTAACTTTATAAAATGCAACATGTGTGAACGATTTTATAAAACATGTCAATTAAGTGTTACACATACAAAAAATCACCCTCACTGTGTAAATGAAACATAATGTATATGAATTATATGAACACCAATAAAAACAAAAAAAAATCCACCCTTTCTAAACCTGAGTTTCCCCATCCCTAAAATGAAGGAATGGAGAGATTTTAAAATCAAAATGCCCAGGTCACACCCCACATCAATTAAATCAGACGCATGAACATGGAGCCAGGCACCAGTTCTGTTCTTTTTAAAATTCCCGAGTCCAGTGTAAAAAAAAAAACCAAACTGTACTAGAATGCTAGGATATTTGATTGCATTTCCTTTACTTTTGTACACATTTCAAGATCATAGGCTTAGGTTGGAATATGTGGATATGTTGGCCTATGTGGAATCTGAATCTACATATTCCAAACCTAAACCTACAGAATTTAGTAAGAGTATTCTCAGTACTCCAATTGTATCTGCAGAGCTACCTCCAATTCCACCCCTTCCTTGTTAGTAATATGTACACTTAATCCATGTAAGACCTTCAGTCACTGTCTTAATATCCAATTATCAAATAGATTCTCAAGAACTACACTGTTAAGTCAAATCATAAAAACCCTGAGGTAAAGTCTGGGATTAATTAGTTCCAAAATTACCTTCGCCAACTCTGGCGCTGGATCCCCAACTCCACCATTTTCCCATGGGAGTCTCCTGCGTCCTCCACCCCCACCCCCTTACTTGAATCCCCTTTTCCTTCTCTCGCTCCCAGGATTCCTGACCTCAACCTCTCTGAGTAAAAATAACCTCAGCATTGGACCTAATCCCATAAACTATGTATTCCTGGCTCCAGCCCTGCCTCTCTCCACAGCCCTCACCTTCCTCAACTTCTGTCTCCCTGGCACTCTCGCGGACCACTCCCAGCACTGCTCATCAATGAGGTCACTGCAAACAGGCCCTCACTGGCAGGAACAAGTCAAGGTGGTAGAAGATGAGCCCTGAAACTGTGTGCACCAAGGTCCGAACAAGTTCAAGCAATAGAGTAAGTGTGTATTGCTGCTTTTCAACAAAAAGAAATAGGATCGATGCATGAAATATATAATTGTTTTAATTCATTCATTGTTGCATACTTTCCTCCCTCCCCTCCCTGCTCCCTTCTTCCCCAGTCCACTTGGCTTTGCACCTCTTGTTCCAGATTGCTGTCCGTCATACTCATAATGATTAATACCATATTCCTTTCAGACAATTATTCACCTCATCTGTACCAAAGCAGTTTTCAATAATTTTTTAAACCACACACACACACAAAACACCCAACCCACCTCTGATTCCTACTTAGTACCTTTAGGGTGGCATCTACTTCCATAATAGCTTGCCTCTGGAAACCCTATGAACCTGGAGAAAGGACAAGTTATTCAGGAGATGTCCAGGACTTTCGTTCATAGGGTCACTATGAGTCACCTCTGACTCAACAGCACTTAACAACAACAACAACAGCAGTGTGGGCCAAAGCTTCTTTAATTATTACACACTGCATGGGATTCTCTCAGAGGTATTTTCAGATATCATGTGAAACACCGTGCCACAGTATATATCCCCTGAAGAAGTGGCATCACTGTTGTTATGTAGCATCAAGTCCACTCTAGCGACCTTATGAACAATAATAGCTCTGAACCCTACCCTATCGTAGGCCAATCGCATTGTCTTTGGCACACCTACCCTCATTACCTCAATTATTATCTCAATCCATCCCTTTCAGACTTTTCCAGCACTGACCCTCCACCCTTCCAAGGACAACATTCTTCTCCAAGGACTGGTCCCTCCTGGCACACATCAAAGTATGTGAGACGGAGCTTCACAATTCTTGCCTTCCAAGGATCAATCTGATTTCACCCTCTCCGGGACAGATCTGTGTCTCTTGTGACATATGGTGACAGCTATATGAACACTCAAATATGTATGCTAACCCCATCTCTCAGTTCAACTCACGTAAGTTCAGAATCATAACTCTCCAATGAGTTTCTGAGGTTGTAGATCTCAGTGAATTGCCTTTCTTTTCTTACAGCCACTGGTAGATTTACGCTGCCAAAGATATGCCACCTTTGGTTTACAAGGCAACTTGCTGTGGGCTATAAACCACCAGACTTCCTCTGAGTGCTTCTCTAACTGGTTTTTTGTGTGTGTGTGTGTGTTTTTTAATTTTTTTTATTTTTATTGTATCATTTTTTACATGTACTGTCAAATCAGATCTGACTGGCACAGGAGGAGATCGGCCCCTCCTTCTCCAGCAGAGCATCTGGTGGATTTGAACCGTGTTCCTCTGGGATTGCAGTGCAGCGTTTTTTGCCACTAGGCCACCAGAGCTCCCTATCTCTGTTTTTAGTGCTTCTCTAATTGTTTTTGTGGTTGTTAGGTGCCATCAAGTTGACTATAATAATAGCGACTCTATGAACAGACCTTAATCTTGCCCTGTCCTGTGTCATTCTCCTTATCTCAGATGTGCAAGTCTCTGTGTGATCTATCTTATTGAGGATCTTCCTCCCTTTCTTTGACCCTCAGTCTTTCCCAGCATGCTGTCTTTTTCCAAGGACTGGCTCTTCCTAACAATAAGCCCAAAGCATATTAAGATGAAGTTTCATTACCCCTGTGTGAAAATCCCCAATCAAGTGTGAGCAAAGACACGGAAAATGGAGAGACTGAGGAGGGGCAGAGTGTGAGAGGGGTAGACTGTGGGCTTCTCCATAACCAACCTTGGCTCAAGGTTTCAAATGCATGAAGTAGTCTGTGAATCCCACCTGTGTATGGAAAGAACAACCCAGGGGGCTGGGTGTCACCACCTGCTCTTTGGAACCTTTGGAGATCAAAGAATGACATGAAAGAAAATATTAAAAAAAAACAAAACACTATGCTCTGTCACCACTCAAACTTGCTTCTCTACTTTCTTAATAGTTAAGGAAAATCTGACAGAGAGATAAAAAGAGATTATCTTTTATCTTTCCTTAGGAAAAGGAAGTTGAGGGAGCTAGGAAAAATTCCCTCTTACCACCCAGAAGGCATGCTTGCCCATCAACATGCGCTTGGCAGCCCAAGGCCACACTGTAAAATGTAACTGGGTGACAATGTAGTTATGAAAAGAAAACCTTCAGAAATTGCCAAAGAATATGGTCAACAGAAACCTTAGCAATTTTCTAATTGAGTAGGTGGGGAGGGGTGTGCAAGCAACCAGGGCAAAGTTCTATACATTGGGGGCATTGAAAAGATGGAGTCAAAGTAGCAGACGGCCTTGTTTCAAGGCAGAAACTTGAGAGGAGAAAAGGTAATGCTTAACTGGCACTTCCCATAAGCCAACCATTTACATGCATCACATTATTAGAAACTCTCAACACTCTATTATAAAATTCATACACACACACCTCTTCAGGTAACACCCACTAACAGATGGGGAAACTACCTCAGAGGAATTAAATAACGTTCCTTAAGGTCAGAGAGTCAGTGATGAGCAGAGCAAGATTAGAGCGCGGGGTGTGGAAAGCCAGTTCTCCCATCAAGTTCTCTGTCAGTTCCTACCACACAGCCTGGATTCCAATTCCAATTCCATTTCCAACTTGCTATGTAACTCTGGGTAAGATAACACACTTTAGTGCCTCAATTTTAATACCAATGCTGCAGAGGTATTAGGGTTCTTTAAGGGTAGTTTATGGGTGGATCCATGTAAAGTCCTTAAGCAAAGTTTCAAAAGGTGGGCTGTCACACAGGGAAACTACTCTTGTCACCTCATCTTCACGACATCTAATTCCCAGTCCCCACACTTCTCCAGAGCTCAGGCTTTCCCTACCACCTTGTCTTTCTTGGGTGAGAATTTTTTCAATGAAAATCCTTACAGCCACTCAAGTACATCATTTCCTGTACAGTGACTGCAACGCATGTATCAACACATACCAAGAACATGGGGAACCTTTAATGACTATAGAATAAAAAGCAAACAGAAAGAAAGAATGTCATCTTACTTAGAAATGCAATTCAACATCTAAAACCCCTTTTAGGAGATTAGATGGCCTTCGCAAGGACAGGGCTGTGTTGAGGAGAGGGACACGATCCTGGGAACGAGCACTCGGAGAAACTACCGGAGGCCTTGTCTCAGTGACATCACCACGAAGAGGGCAGGGGTGCACACACAGCACGTGGCACTGACAGAAGGCGGAACATCAAATTGACTGTGTATTAACTTCACATGGACGCATGAAGTGTGTCAGCAGAAATTTTTTTTGTCATATAACAATAAGCCCTGTCATTATTTATAGTAACAAAAACATTTTTCATAAACTCAGCTTACACATATCAATATATCTATAAGGCCAAAACTCCACTATGATTTGAACTTTCTAAGGAGCTCTGGCCAAAGTTGTCATTATTATGAACTACAATGACATTTCAAACTACGTGGTTTCATCTGCTCACGTCACGAACACATACTGTCATTTCTGCTGCTGCTGCTGGTGGTGCTTTTGCAATGGCTGATTTTGTGAGATTCCCCTGGTATTTAAAGCCACAGTGTTGTGTGAAACTATAAGCCATACATTTCTTGAGAACAAAGGAGTAATTAATGGAAAAGAAGTAGAGAAGTCAAAAGAAGGCTTCCTCTCAGTCACTATTAATATTGAAGCTATGACTATAATAATTCAGTGTAGAAAAGCATTACAACTTTGTTGTGTTTTGTCAAGTCTGAATCAACTCATAACAGACCCTCCTCTGGATTTTCAGAGGCAGTAAACAGGAGGAAACTGCCCATCTTTCCATCTTGGTGCAGCTGGTGGATTTGAACTCACATGCTTCTGAATTGGCAGTGGTAAGGGACTCCCTAATTTTGCTGTTAGCATTTATATCAGAAATATAACACTGAGTACACTTGTTGCTATTGCTGTTGATTGCCTTTGAGTCAAGCATGACTAATAGCAACCCTATGAACAAAAGGCACGAAGCCCCTCTACAACTATGGACAGTTATCAAAGTTCATAGAATTTCCAGAGGCAAGTTTTTTACGAAGTGGAGGCCACTCCACTATTTTATTCACATATTATTCTGTAATTGACATTTATAATAAATGCTACCAATGAGTGTTTCTGTGTGATCTGGCATGGAAAGAGGTCCAAGGGGGCAGTAACACCATATTGTTGTTGTATGTGGTCAGGTTGGAACTGACCTACAGCTGATCCTCCAGCAAGTTTTCAGGGGCAGTAAGTCACACAGGAGGAGACTGTCATCGTTCTCCCACAGAACAGCTAGTGGATTCAAACCACAGACCTTTAGGACTGCAGTGCAGCTTCTTACCACTTGGCCTCCAGAGCTCCCTAGTAGCACCATTACGTGACATCAAACCTAGTGACATCATTGCCATTTTAGTTCTCTGAGACCATTTCAGTTCATAATTAAATTGATTTAAAATAGGGTAGACTTCTTCTTTATAAGCTCCTTGGCAGTCAATTGTTTAACAAACTGTATCTAAATTATATATTCACAACTATGATATGAGCTGGTATTTAACAAAATAACTTTTTCTTTTCTAAGTGGAAAAATTAGTATGCTAGCTTTTTAGTTTCTGATAGAAATGTCATTGAAATAGAAATGTCAATAAATAGAACTGATATTTAAAACGCATACTTTAACAAAAGATATTTTCACTTCTGAATTCATAATTTCTACTCCACTCAGTCCTTTTCAAAGAGGAGGTTCATTCTGTATCAAAGTGATATTACAAAGTTTAACAAGATCACATTGTCAATGAGAGTGAGAGCTGCACTCATGCTTCTAGAGGCCACAGTGCTGCCAAACTCTGTAACTGAGGATCAGGTAGGAAACATGGTATGTTTTTAAGAAACCAGGTCTTGTATCAAATCTTAAGTCCAAGGACTGGCCCAAAGACTGACCAAAACTTCTATCAGCAAACAGACATCCATGACATAAATTATGGCATGACAAACCACAGAACCACTGCTCCTAAGGAATAAGTATGCAAACAGGGTGAAGGGGGGGTGGGGAGAGAAAAAGAAGTGATAAGAATTAGATTAGACCATGTCCATTAAGACTGTGCACCCCACAGTGCTCAGCCATAAAGGACTCAGTGGAAGAACTCGCAAGCTAGGCAATAAAGGGGGTGTGGCAAGCTGTGAAGGCACACTAGACTTCTTTGGCCTTGTTGTCGATATGTGCCATTGAGTCGCCTGTGACTCATAGCAACCCTATGCACAACAGCCCTAAATCCTACTCTATCCTGTGCCAATCTCACTGTCTGCGACACACCTACCCCTACTTCCCCAGTCACTGAATCAATCCATCTCATAGAGTATCTTCCTCTCCCATACTGTCCTTCCACCCTCCCTAGCATGATGTCCCTCTCCAAGGACTGACCCCGCCTGTAACATGTCCAAAGTATGTCAGAGGAAGCTTCAGAATCCTTGCCTCCAAGGAACAGCCTGGTCTCACCCTCTCTAGGATGAACCTATTTATTCTCTTAGTAGTCCATGGTATATTCAACACTCATCTCCTTGTTTGGCCTTAGGCACCAGGTTTTGCAAAATCACTCAATAAAGTCTTCATCTCACTAAAAAAAAAAAAAAAGAAAAAAGTCTAGAAGAAGATAAATTAACCTGCATTTCAAATCTGAAGTAAGAAAACTGTTCCCTTACTCAAAAATATTGCATTTCCAAT